>NC_026000.2:7262381-7562381 GCF_000442705.2 Elaeis guineensis | reverse complement strand
ACAGCCCCAACTGTGATCTTGTTGAATGTCCATCTCCTGTGTTTGAATTTCTGTTAAATTGCAGAGTTTAGGTATGCACTTGGAAGCAAAAAATATCACCTATGTGCCAGTTTCCACTCCCCCTGTGCTTGCTGTTCATCAGGATGGGAATATCTCAGGTTAGATCCCAAGGAAGAACCTGACTGTCATCTTTGGATAAAATTTATAATTGGATACAGTCAATTTTAATGGCAGCTATAGGAAGAAACTTGTTGATAGCACTCTACCTGGGTGGTTTTGACGGTGCTTCTTTTTTGTCAGATTCTGACCAAGTGTTCTTTTCTCTACACAAAAAGATGATTCAACAAGAACACAGGAAAGAATGCTTATCTGCAATTGAAAGAGTTTTTGGAGATTGTCCGAGCATCGAGGGTGATTTTATAGTGATCAATTTCTTTTCGTTGGTATTGATTAAAAGAATAAAATGTGCACCTTTTGCCTTTTTTATTCTATCTTATTATATCTTGACTTGACATGCTGATCTGAGTTGAGATGTCTATATTGCTTCTGTTTACTAATAACCATTACTGTGCAGCTTGTTAATGATTTCATTTAACTTGATGTTCGTTCCAGGAGGGCTGGAATCTTGCAGAGCTTTTTCAAGTTCAATGTGTTATTGTTGCTCCTTATGTTGTTCCTTATAGGTATAAAGTCTTTTGCTTGTTCCTGGAAATGCTTCGTATGTGCTTCGCATGAAACAAATGCTGCATGCTTTATGGTACACTTGTATATTCTGCTGCAATCTTCCACCGTGTAGTATCTTCTATGATTATTCAGGCATGTTTTAGGTTTTTAATGTTTCTCCTTTCAACTCTATAATTCAATTAATATAGGAAGGAATACTTTAGGAATCTGTTTTGCTTACCTAACGAGAACTAGTGTCTGGCAAAGTGGTTGGCATGACATTGATGTGAGAAGAAATCACTTTATCATGCCATATTTATTGTATGGTTCTACTAATAGAAAAAAGTCTGCCTTAATGTGGAGTGCACTGGGAAGGTGTGGGAATTGCTGGTGTTGGGAAAAGAAATATTTGATATTGTTTTTTAAAAATTCAATTTTGGCTAGATTTGCTACCAAGGTTAACTTTTAACTACTAGGACTGGATTAGTGTTTGTCTGCGGCTTGCCGTTCTGATTAAAGTCATCCAGGGGTTGGGACTAGGCTTGAATCTTTCTAGCTTGAGATGCATTTTCACCATGCAAGTCTTCCCTTGACCCCAACCAGGTCTGGAATGAAGCTTGGGTTACATGAAATGAGATGAGATGATAGAGTATAATATAATGTCTCGTTGTGTTTTCTTAAATTAAAATCCCTAACCCTTACCTAACCCATGCCCTTTCCATTGTGGATCTCCACCTCTTGTTTCCTTTCCTCCTCCTCTTCTCTCCACGGCCTCCACATTGCCTGGATATTTCCAGTTGCCACATCTTCTCTTACCATGTAATGACCTTAACGGCCTCAATGCTTGTTCAATTGCAGCCCTAGGCCTATTTCTTTTGCGACTTCTGCCCCTAGTGTTTGCTGCAGCCCTAATTAGCCTAGGGCGCTGCTTGATGCGTAATTCTACCTCATGCCTGTAGTGTGCTTATTGATCTTCCCCTCCTTTAAGATGGTAAAGCACTCAAGTTGAGTGCTTGGCCATGGTCTTAGGAACGAGGGAATTAGCATGGCTTAGTCTTGGGCATGATTTGAATTTTTTATTGAGGTTATGTCTGTTTTGAGCATACTGTGGACAATTTGAATTAATCTTAGGCTACAGATGGACTAACTTTAGCCACCCAGCTTGTTACCAGCCCTGTTGGCCATGTAACTCATTAAAAACAGTACTGGTTTTGCTTATAGTATCTTTTCATATAATTATTGTTGTTGTGATATATTTCATGTGTTTCAGTATTTTGGTGATGAAAAGTAGTAGTACCACTGTGACATGGGACAACAAAGGCTTCACTTTTTGATATCAAAAGATCAAAGTAATCTTGGGTGACAAACATATGAAATGACTAATTTTTAAATTTGTTCACAGTCTTTCATTTCTTTCAACTCTGGCAGATGGACATTGTAGGAGGTTTGTGGGACTAACCAAAGCGGCCATATATATTATGAGTGGAAAGCTAATTCCAATTGTAATTTTATGTCTCTCTCTTTGCTAGATGATAAAATTGATAATGGTTGACCTAATCCAAGAACTGGATGTCTATCAACATGATTTGCCCCAAGTAGACAGAATTTTGATGACAAATCAAGTTGATATCATAACCTTGACCATAATTAAAATGAGTTACATCCAAAGTTGACTTCAGGCTATTGATGAATGGTTGCAGCTAACAGTGGAAGAGGTGCCTTTTTTTAAAAAAAATTGATACCTATTTTTTTTTTCCTGAATTTCTTACTTGGGCACCTTGGCCCCTTTTTCTCATCATTAGACTTGTCAATCGGTTAGGTTCAGATAGGATTGTGGCTGATCCAAGTCCAACCAGAAATTAAAACTTTGTGTCAGTCTTGTTTGATAGCCTGATAGATCAGTGAAAAGAAAATCTGAATCCAACCAGGTTAAATATACTGTTTTCCCTAATCTTTTGGAGCCATATAAGATTTAACTGTTGCATCAATCTAACAGTGCCCTTAAATAAAAAGTATGAAAACTTTATAAACATAATCTATCTAATATACTTTCCTTTCTGGTCATTAACAAGTTGGTTCAAGCCAAACTGAGTTTGGTCTGATTGTGGAGTCAGCTTATTAGATTTGATTATTGGGTCATTGAACCTGATTGATTTGGTTGAGCCACTGATGCAGCTGAGATGTAACAATAATCATCAGGCTTTAAGGGTTTTAAAGAGCAGATCAAGTTGTAATGATCCATGTTAAATACTTTAATGCATAAGTTATCTCACTTGATGTGCTTTTCAATCCATTCAAGACTTCATCAAGATAGGGAACTTTTTACTTACTGAAGAGATGATGCCCTAGGCATTTTTTGTTAACCTCACTCAAAGTCTTTGTTATGTTGCTATGACCGTGAGCTGGAGGTTAAGGAGGAGAAGTACTTTTTTCTCTGTTTTGCTTTTTTTTTTTTTGTTTTTATCAGGGTTGTTATATGGGGTAAGCAGCAGCAACTCTGACAAAGGCGAATGATATCTAAGGTTTTTGATTCTTTTAATTTGGTTTGCATCTTGAACAGAGGTTTTTACTAAACATGTCTTGAACAGTGTTATCCAAGGCATATGCCTCTATTTCTTTCCAAACATTAGGTCTTATTTGTAACTTGATCTGATGTTTCAGTGAAGCCTTAACTTCTTAATGTTTCAAAATTTGATTGGGGCTGAAAGGACATTACATTAAATCTAAAATTGGATTTCTAGTTTGTCCTAGACTCCTAGTACTTTACAATATATCATGTTTGTTTCACGATTTAAATTATGTGGTTTTTTGATGCCGAAAAGATTCCTGCTTTGTTTTGTAGCTTTTTGGTGTACGCTAATGTGTGGTATACACTTTATTTTTCTTCATTTAGATATTATAGTGCACTATAGCATGTACAAGTTATCACCCATTCTTGCAGTCTTTAGAGGTGCATTTTGTACATGCTATCCTTTGTTTGGCTTCTTTTGCATAGCATGAGCTTAATTAAATTTTGTTTTATGCTATATAACTAGAGGCAGATGTTCTTGTGAACTTCCTTTATGAGCGTGAATCTTTGTTGCATTTTGTTACTTATTAGAAGGTGCTGGCTTGTTCTTGTTATATTGCAGAAATGTGTGCTTATTGGATGGATTATAAGTTTCGTCTTGTCATATTGTTAGTTTCACATGCATGTTCTCTAATTAATGAATTGATATCATTCTGGCTGAACTGTACTATTTATCATTTCAACTACTGAACAGTGCACATAATGTTTTTAACCAATCATCTCTAGACTATCATAAGAATTGTGTCCACCCATTATCTTCTTGTAGTCTTCCAAGTGTACTTATAGAACATCATTGATGCTACCTACTGGCTTCACTCATACTCTAATGTGGTCTGGTTTGGTTTTCCCTGTTTCATCTTTAATTTAAACTAAATTAAAGGTGCATTATTATATGGGCTTTGACATCCCTTGCAGATGCTCTTAGGGCCTCTTTTTAATTTTTCACTTATATTTTTATTTTAGTCTCTTTTGACCTTCTATCTTGTTTATTTGAATCCTAGTCATCATACATATGTTTCGTTCCTGTCAACTTTCTCCAAAACCTTTACAGAACTGTCCCTCGCTTACTCTTGCAGCTTGATTTCTACTGGTATGTCCATCTAGCAGACTCCGTTTCCTTTTAGAGGTGATTTGGAACATGTCAGCATTGTGGATTATAACTTTGAAATTGTATTGCAGCATAGTCATGAACATATAAAGCATGAATACATCCTTATGAGTGACAGTAGTGGGTACCTATCAGATATGGCTGATACATGTTGCATACTTCCTATAAGCATTGGTTTTAGTTTCAATTGGTAAAAGATGTGACATAGATAATTAGATATTATTCAGATACTTCCCAGGTATATCCTAGATACTTCCAGTTATGATTTATGTATGAATTTTACCTGTAATTTCATTCATCTTTAGTTCTTTATATTTTATACTTGTTTTGATGTTGTGTCAATGATAGCCTCTTTCTGAATGAATAAATTGGAATTCTCCTGTGATTAGTATTTATCACAAATTACAACTATGACAGAAGTTTCAGAGCTCTTACTAAACTGAGCAAAACTTATAATTTGTAATATATGAAAATAAAGTTATGTATAGAAATATTTAATTCCAAGTCTCCATGGGATTTCCTATCCCTTTTTTCCAATACATGCCCTATCATTGTGTCTGTGATCCTTTGTTGTGTCATATCCATATATCGCATTTATGTCCATGCTTATAATAGACAAAGTTTGGTGCTGACTATTTTTATAGTGTAATTTATGTGGGTTCTATGCAAAAGTGTTGTAGTTTCGGAGTCTTATTCTTAAGTTGAGTCTTCCATTTTATTCGTTTTGCATCTTGCCCTAATGGAAACATCTTCCCCTCTTTAAGTCTGCATTTTTTTGTTAGTTCTGAAAGGATTGCTTGTTTGAGAAAACCATGTTAACTTTTTGTTATTCTGAAAGGATTGTTACATGTCGTGTTTTGCATTTATGTTTGCCTTTTTGTTTTAACATCTTTCATATCATCTATAGTGCACCTTCATCATTTGAATGCCAATTCAAGCACAAACTTCCTCTTTTATACAAGTATTTTCAAGAACCTCCAGCAAACATGGTATGCCATTTCTGTTCTTTTAATTAGATGTAATTATTTATAGTTTTGTATTCCAGTTTGGATGTTACAGATGTTATAAGTTCAGTTCTTGTTTTTGTCATCCTTTCTTTTGATTTATATCAAAGCTTGTATGCTGTAATCTTGTTATGTGTTTTTTTGTTGGTTGGATGTGAATTACTGTAACATGTGCATATATGACTTTTATGCCTTGAGAAATTTGCTTTAGCAATTGCTCTATATGATGTCATAACGTAAATCATAGCTCGAGAATTTTTTGTAAGTGATCCTCATTATTGGAATATATCACCATGCCACAAGTGCTAGTAAGCCGTTTTTTAAATGAGAATTTTTTGATTATTGCTAAAATCTGGTTAACTAGATGATGGGTAGCAATAGTTAATAAATATGTATTTTCCAGCAGTTTTATTTAGGTCACTGACTTTCCATTTGATCATTATTTAACTAAAGTCTAGTCATGAAAGCTTTGTGCATACACTCCCAACCATGGTTTGCCATACCATCCCATACCGGACCGTATTTGTACAGTATATTGTACGATATCAATACTTGATATGCTGTCTCATACCATATTGAACCGTGTACTGATACTATAATAGGATGGTATAGGTACAAGATCCAGTACTAAGATGGTGAGCCTTGCTCCCAACCATTCCTGAGGGTTAGATGATGCTTTTGTGGCCTTCTTTGTTATTGTTGCTTCTTCTCCCAATGGTATCAAATATCAGCCAACTCAAGGATTTTAATATTATCAAAACAGGATGGTACCTTGTTATTGTGCCTTTCCAGTGCAAAGATCACTAAGATGGGTGTCGGGTCACCAAAACGAGCAAAATCGGGACCTATTGACTATCGGACTGGTACGATGGCAACATTTTGTTTTCAAATCATGAGCATGGGACAAAGCAGTCGTCCCAAGTGGTTTAGACCGATACGAGCCGATACCAAGCCTGTTGTAATCGCGACAACAATTTTTTATAGAAGGGTGAAGGGACATGTTGGCTAACCCATATTGAACTATGAAAGACAAAATGATCAAGAATTAAATCCAGTACAAAATCATACTAGAAATAGAATTATCTGACTCAATAATGAAAGGAAAAATGCTAAAATTATTCAACTGTATAAATATGGAAATCCAATGAAAATAATGCCATTTCTAATGGAAAATCTATAGAGCTTTTGACCAAAAATTATTCATCGGCCCACTCACTCATGGGATGGAAATAAGGATCTTGAAATTCTTGGCTCTGAATCATTTAGATTTTGCATCCATTTATTTAAATAGTTATAAGTTTTGACATAGGGACTATGGAACAAGATTTATTCCTTGTGCTAGTGGCAATTCACTGCAACAGTTGATTGTGCTACGAGACAACAAATGCCAATGAGATCAATACAATAGGTAATCATATGCATACTTCAAATCACAAAAAACAAAACAAGATCGACTTAAATATATCAAAAACCCAAAAAAATTGAAAAATCGAAAAGAAAACAAAAATGCTCCTCAAATTTGCGTATCGATAAGCTACCAGTATGCACCACTTATCCAAGAGTCATGTTAAGGGCCAGTGCCTTAGTATTCCTTGGAAAAATCGATACCACCCTTGGTACTGGTATTCAATCCTTGAGCCACCTCGTTTTGATTGTGATCATATGCTTTCATCCTTCTATGTTCCAACTATCTTATAGGCTTGTGCAAAGGTCAATTTTTTTTTTCACCATACTCCATCTGCATATATTATATCTTTTTTTTAGGTGGGTTTTTGATCTTGTCATTTCTGAAATTTCTATTGTATCAAACTACAATATGTGGTGGACTCCTCCGAAAATGGTACATTTAAGATGTAAAGAAGAATGCAAAAACAATCATGGAATCATTCAGGGGGTTGGGTGCATAGTCATATTGAAGTTGAGAGGCGGAGAAGCACTCCATAGGGTTTGCATTATATAATAGAGAAGATATTATCTCCAGGAGATGAATGACTTATGGTTGAGAAATCTGATGCACTCTAAGATAGGAAGTTACTCATTAATGGCATGAACACAACCATAGAATGGAATATGTATTGTAGCGAATATTGGTCAATATATGAAAAGGCTTCTCTACCCTAGAATGGCTTTGTTTGAACTTGGAACTCAGTTGTGGTTGCCTATAGGCCTAAACCCTGGTGTGCTGCTGTGCTTTAATATAGTAAATACAATTATCTTCCACAAAACCATTAAATAATTCTTAGATTAATCAACTAAAATTTGTTTTCTTTTTTCTGTTGTTATACTTCTCTATATCTTGTCAACCATGCGAAAAACTCAATCAATTTGTTGTATTAAATTATTGAGAGTGCCAGTTGTTTGCATGAAAGTGAATTCTCACCTTCATATATTGATAGGTTTGCTGGAAGGATGTCATCCACTGGATGTGGCCACTCTTCACAGAAGATTGGGGGTCGTGGAGAAGTGATTGTTTGAATCTTAGTCCTCTTCCTTTCACAGTGGGTGTAACCATGTAGTGACATGTTTGTCTGCTGAATATTTGTTCTTATACATAATTTTTCATTGGTTAGAGGGATGCATGTCTGGTTGGTTTTGAAAAAGTTTAAGTTGCTCTTGTGATGATTGCTTTTGTAACAATTGCAGGATCCAGTAACAAATCTCCCTATGTGGCATTCTCGGTTACCATCACCATTATTGCTGTAAGATTCACATACTTTTTCAACTTTAAGGAAACATTCTCTGACGACTACATTCTGATTAAAGAAGATATATTTGGTAACTTGACTTTTTATACTCTGAAATTAATGAACTGATTTGAGATGTTAATTTCCTTTAATTAAGATATTATAACCTAAGTTGTAACAATTATCTAAAGTTATCAATTAAAAGGGGTTCATTATAATCAATATTCTTCCCACCATTTCAAAGATTAAACTTGCATTTGGTAACTCAGTTATGGTCCAGATTATTTGAGAAATTCATCATACATAATTCACTGTTGGGAAAGGAGTAAATCTATCAGCTTTTCCTGCCACATTATTCATTCTGTGTATTTCCTGTTCATTATCTTGGGTCGTCAGTTTTTTTTAGCTTGCTCAAGGAAGTGTTTTGTTGGAAATTTTCTTACGTATCTAGTAGTGTTAGTATTCTTATTGTCATTATGGAGGGACTCCATTCTGCTCAAGGTGAATTTCAGGTTTATGAAAGTTGAGAGATGTTGAAATCACGCATTAACTTTCCAGGCCATTGTATTGTTTTCCAATGAGTTCCAAACTTCCTGTCCTTCTTAATTTGCCAGGTAGAAGGAAAAAAAGGAGAAAGTATTTAAACCTAGATGAAAGAATATAGAAAGGGAAATAGTGAACCAATTGGGTGACACTTTTATTTATTTATTTTTTAAATTCTAATTTGCAATGGCTGGATGGAAGAGTTGTTACCTTTAGAGCAGCACAACAGTCCAAGGAAATATTATTATTTAAGAATAGGATCATTAATAGGTGCTATAATTTCCTTCCGCAGTCAAATACTTCTTATGGACCCATCAGTGAAAATAATTTTCTATACTACTATATTTGTGTTGTTCTGTACCTACTTTGGTTCTCATGTGAGTTAGGCATGATTGCCATGATGATTCTTTCTACCTGGTAATGTAAAGAAAATACCTCTAGACAAAGTGAAGGATATTTTCCAAATTAAAGAAAGAAAGCTGATTGCTGCATCATTAATGGAAACATAGTTTTTAGATGGCACATTTGTCAGGGATTTACTCTTATGAATAATGAATAAAGTAAATGATAAGGACAAGATCCAAAATTTACTAGTTTATATGGAGATCAACATGCAATAATGGTGCTTTTTCTTACTACTTAGTCTCCTTATCCAATGGACTGAGCCATCATTTCTTGAAATCAGCTGTTTTGTTAGTGATGAAAATCAAGAGATATTAAGACTGGGAAAACTACATGGGATATGATAGCTCCAATGAATTTCCTTCTATAAAATAGTTTATTGAAGTTGAGGGAAAGGAACAAAAAAAATGCTTGTATCATTTTCATTCAGCGGGATCGTATATAACAACCATCAAAAAGGAGGGTTCAAATTGGAATATGCGTATACAGCATCTGTTATCATCGATTCTTATGTTGGGCTTTGTAAACAGGGCAGGCTTAAGATGAGCAGGGGTTGAGTTGAACCTACCAATCATTATAAATTACAATCTGGATTTGACCTGATAAACTTAAGGCTTTACTAAACCATTCTGCAAACCTAACTAGATAAATAGGTAGAGTTAGGGTCAGTTTGGGAATGGCCGCAAAAGCTGGGTATAGGGACCCGATCTGTCGAGTCATGTGGTCAGATGGGGAGAAGTTGTGGTGATTGGAGTTAAGGAGGGGTGGTGTGGACAGTGGGAGGAAAGAAGTAGATGGGGTGGATGAGGATTAGGAGCCTGTGTGTGTGTGAGAGAGTTGGGGGGGAGGGGGGCACTATGTTGGAGGCTCTTGGCAGTAGATGAGATCAAGTGAAAGCCAATGACAGATGTAGAGTGACTAGAGGTGGACAATAGGGGTTTTGATTGGAGAGAAGGTTATCCAGATAGCAGGACCATTGCAGATATACATGTATTTAGAGGTGGAGAAAAGAAAATTGCAGATTGGGAGAGAAGGGTTTCAGGAGAGCAGGACTATGGGAGATATACACACAAGTATTATATGATGCTTATTGTATAAAATATCAAATTTGGGTCAACCTAAACATGGCCATGTTGGTTTATTGAGTTGGGTCAGAGTTTTAATGCAGAATCAGGTTATGTTTAGAATCCAACCAAGTGACAAGCCTGCTCTTTATTTCTCTATAATAAAATTAAAGGATCAAGATTCCTTAATATTCAATAATTTTAAGCAAGGTCCGCTGTACTGGTATCCGTACCAGCATCAGGTTGGTACGGTACCGGTACCATACCGTATCGACAAACGGTACGTTTTGATGTACCGATTTGGTACTGGTACAATTTTTTTTTTTGTTTATGTTTTTTGAATTTTTAAGTTATTAATTCATAATTATAACCTCAAAATTATATTATATTGCATATTATTGACATATTTGGATTCAATTTTTGAATTCAGTAGCGGTACAGAGAATCTTGATCCAAAATTTTAAATATATATTTATTTATATTATATTATAACTCTATCATCTTAAAATTTAAAAAAATATATATAAATGTGCATTAAAATGTATCTAAATTTTTAAAGTACAAAGCACAAAAAATGATATACTAACCTCGAGATCTGCTCTGCATTTAATATCTCGTCAAGTGTCTGTGACACTCGTAGATATTTGGATCATTGGCATAGTCTGGAAGAACATCAGTCCATCCTTCTAACCAAGAAGCACTGCACTCCTGAATATTATCCCATAAGGCATCCTTTTTGGATTGTAAGACATCTCAGATCTCTCACTCAAATTCTGACTCTGAGAAGTATCTTCGAGATGATGGTATGGTTGTGGAGGAGTCCATCCAAATATGTCGGTAGCAAAATCTGATCCGTAAGATGCTCCAGGCTGCATAGGGTAGTAACCACTAGAAGACGATGCCTCAGATGCATCATATCTATATAAATCATAAGGTGACTACGGGTAATAGGATCCATAATGTGAGGATGATCCAGATACATCCATGAATCTTACTTCACATGCAAGATCGTCTGCAGCTATATCGTATGCTGGACGATTTCTAAGAGTCCATCGTCTATATGAAAGTAGCTCCCTATGGTCTCTACCGACTCGTCTACCATGGTTCCTATTTTATGTAGCCTGTGTAAACTGAAACTCATCGATGAATCGAATATCATCCTGCGGCTGTCTCATAAGCAGTGGTCTCCTGTCCTCTAGTTCTTTCCTAATCATCAGATCCATGACTATTACTACTAGTACCATCATCACTCTCTCTGATCTCCGAATCTGAGTCAGATAGTTCTTGTATTCTCGAAAGTGATGCACGTGCAACTACCTTTTCTTTTTTTCTCTTTGTGCCTCTCTGTGATTGAGTTTCTTGTGATTGAGAGGATGGATGTCTTGTTGTTGACCGTTGATATTGTCTAAATATTTCTCGCTCAAACCTCTGCGAGGATGTATTGGACATCGAGTCATGTGATGAATGAATCCTCTGTGTCTCCTTAGGCTGTGGTTGATCAGCTGGAACCTTATGTGGAATATTTCTTTCTGCCCATTGTTTTGGATCCATCCTGATCTTCCTAGCTACTGCACTGGCTGGTCATAGAGGGGACTCCGGCTCATCAAGCTCTAGCTCCTGTTGCTGATCTGCAAGCTATTCGATGATCGGATCGTCGTCTTCGTCAGCATAATCATCTAGTATCGGATTAGTGTATTTTAATTGTACTTCCTCCTGAATGTATTTTAGTCTCAATCTTAGATTATAGTGAACATATACAAGATCATTAAAGTACTTTTATGTCAGATGATTTCTCTGTTTGCTGTGGATAAGGACAAAAGTCGATCAATTGTGCTCACAGCCACTAGCAGAGATCGTTTGAGAAAGAATAGAGACAGCCACACCTCTCAAATGGTTTGCGGACATTCCAAAATGAATCTATCATTCAGCTGTAAAAGCAAAATTACATATCAAATTTCATGATATTATTAGGCATATGATGTCAATTTATGCTGCTCATTATTGATATATAATTTATCTGGATTCATCTGCTTTGTGTTTATGACAGCTGATGGGACTCCAAAGCTGTCTGATCCCTCTCTAAACTGTTTCGTCTGTAAAAAATATATTTATTAAATTTATAAATATATCGTTGAGTACAGATCGAATTCAGTTGAATAATCACATTTATTTTAAACTAGTATACCTCTTGCAGACATAAGGATGCGATTTTTGGATCGGACACCATCTTATATATTACATTACGAAGAGTAGCAAGAAGCTCGTTATCCATATCACAAAATTTTGACATAAATTTCTCTTATTTTCTTACTTCTTCGTTCTTATTTTTTTAGCCACAAAAATATAAAAAATAAAATATTTATTAAAAAAATAATACATTACATTACTCCCGATCGAAAATCAGCATCTTCTTGAAGAAGTGCTGCAACTTGATGGAATTTTTTCGGCTCGTGTCATGGAATGCTTGAGAGGTGAGAGCGCTTGGGAGTTCTCTGAGAGAGCTCTCGGGTTTCTCTCAGAGAAAGAATCTGTGCTGCCACTAAATGATAGCCCAGATCCCACCACACCCCCCCACACCCCCCACCCCCACATGTTATTGTCGGTACAGTTCGGTTCAATGCTGAACCGTATCGAACCGAGCCATACTGTTCGGTTTTGGGTGGTATGGCTCCGAACCGTGTCGGACTGCCCGGTTCGGTGTGGTTCAGGTATTGTTTCAGAAAAAATGGCTGAACTGGATCGGCTGGCTGCTGGTCCGATTTGGTACGCCCAGTACTGGGCGGTTCGGCCCGGTACGGCATTCTTTGGTTTTAAGTGATTAGATAGACTAGGGGGTGGATATAAAGTCTAGGAACAAGTAACTGCTGCAACACTGTAATCTGCTGTTTGGGTCTGACATGCATGTGAGTTCATGGGTGCATGTCACTTAATATTGGTCTCCTTTTTTGTGAATTTAAATGGTACATTTTATTCATGGGAGATAAAAGATTCGTCTTTCTTTGTAAAACCTCCTGGCATCTTGTTTTCTGACAATTAGTTTATCCTCACGTACTGTTGAAAACATCTATGAAGATTTAATAAAAGGCGCTCTTAGCAATGTTGTTTCTTTATTGAATCTCGTACTTCAGACTAATATCTTCTTTTACATTCATAGTCACTGAAATTTTAAGTATTTATCTTACGATAAACAGGTATGGATTCAGTAAAGAAATCGTGGAGTGGCCAGGTATTCCTTTTTTATTCTTTTACTGATCTTAGGTGATTGGTCTTTGATTATTTGATAGTAAGAAAATAAGACATGGACACATGATGCTTGGAAGGTCTTTGGATATATTAGCTAAATATATTGTATGACTACTATATGCCAATTCCTCCAGCTATATCGTTGTTTACAAGTCTTAGCCTATGAGATATGTTTTGAGTTGGCAGTGAAATGAGCTAGAGGTTGTTTTACAAAAGGTTGGAGTGAGCTTATTGGTAATTGGTTGGTCCCAAACAATCAATCTTGTTTTGATTTTTTAAAGGATTGATCCTAGGAGCTAACTCCTAACTTGTTTTTGACTGCAGTTGGGTGGGATACTGTGTGCGCAGACTGCAGAGTATTTATGAAGAGTTTATTTAGGTCCGTGTAAGACAAATATAAAAAGAGTGGGTTATATTGTTAACTTAAAAGATTGATCGTGCAAGATAGATGATGAAAGACTAATGAAAGAATTTGGAGACAATTTGTCTGTTGTCAGGTCATCTTTATTTTGATCAACAATGGCATCAGGTTTGCTTCTCAAAAGGAAGTTTGGATGTTTCACTTGCTTTCTAATGTTGTAAGAATATGAATATCATATTGATTAAGGGTCTGGTTGGATGTTTTGCATCCATGAGTGGTAATTAACTTACCATTTGCAGGAGGTTAGAAGGGTGGAAGCGAAACAATGAAAGGAAACTTCGAAGAAACCTGCCATTGGGCTGCCAGTGGAGGCTGTTAATCCCTATTTTTAAGGAATAGTATGATCCACCTGGGAGGTGATTTGTATATATTATCCCTAAAAAGTAGGGATTACTTATGATTGGTGGTTTTCCCACCCCGCTAACTTCCTGCTAGAAAATGTAATTGGGGTCCATTAAAATCACTATTGAAGAGAAATATAATTTCAATTCGCCACCAAAAAATGATCTTATCAGGTGATAAGATCATCTGTGTCCAAACACCCCCTTAAAAAACAGCTCACGATTGATATTTTGCACAAAAAAAAAAAAAAAATTGTTTTCCTCAAATAGGTTTTGTTAGCACCCAATAGCTGCCTGAATCAAGTATATGTGCAGAAGCAGGAAGCAGAACTTTATTTTATTTTATTTTATTTTTTTTTAAAGTTTTCGAAATGCCTAAGAAGCATTTGTACAAAATAATATTCTATTATAAAGAACATACTCGTCACAGTTTGATAATGATGTTAGAGGCATTTTGCAATCATGCCATGAAATCATTTTGCCGGTATTAACCAGAATTCCACTAATAGTTGAATTGAATTTCTTGCTGTTTCCCAAGATGTTTTAGAAATAGGACACTTTCATAGCCATATGCAGTTCAACAAGACCAATGTGTAGATGGTTGATTCTTGTTTCATTTGGTTTATCCTTATAACAAAGGGACAGCTGACTCTTGATCAAAATCATGCTATTTTAATTGGGCTAATAATTTATTTATTTTTTGTTAATTCTGTTACTGTAAAAGATATTTATTCTGGCTATTGCTTGACCCGAACTGGTTTATACTCTGTTTTTCTATTGCTACTGATTGATGATTATTTTGTTATTTAAGTTTTTGCTCTCTGGCCTTTTTATTTTTTATTTCTTCTTTCATGAAAAGTACCAGGGCATACAAGTCATTCTATACTGTATTGTTAAGGTACTGACACTCATAGGCCCCTTGGTACCACCCATATGGACACATGGTACAACTTAGTTCTGTGCTGGCACGAACAGGTTGGAATGGTACATTGCCATACTGACACCAGTTTGTTAGACATTATTTTCTGATGTTCTTTTCTATTCATAACTTAATTTCTTTCCTATTTTGTCAAATTTGGTCTCTGTTATATGTCCGTATTGGCTTATGGGTTTAAAAATGAAATTGGTGCAGCTCCTTTTATATCCTTTTGTCTTAGCTGCTTAAACAAATGGTCAAATCAATTTAATAATGACAAGCTTGTTTCTAGTAATGTTCTATATGCTGGGACCTGTGGAGAGTATGCATATGGATTTGGACCACATATGCCTGTCTTGATATATTTGGACCACTACACATGGATTTGAAATCAGAGTGAATAGGTGTAAATTGCTTCTTTGCTGGACTACCAGAATGCAACTTATTGTGAGTCTGTGACAATTAACCTCATCTTCTACAATATTTAATCACTCTTGATATGTTTTGCTCTTTCAAAAATTAACATATAGGAAGCTGGACTTGATTATACTAGTACTGTTAATTAAAATGATCAGCCAGTTCTTTGATTCTTTATTGTATATGGATTTTTTTCCTGATTAATTCTCGGCCTTTAAAGACCAATTTGCTTCAGTGGCTTCTTTACTGGACAAATTAGTCTGACGCTGCTTGTTTCTTTTTGTCTTGATCTATCCCCCTATATTGAAGTATTCTCTTTAAATGTTTAGAGAAATATGAAGTCAAAAGTTTGTTGGACTTCAGCATTTCTTATCATATACGAACAACAAGCTTTCAAACTTATAACATCAGAAGGTAAGGATGGAGCTATGCTGGTTTAAACATTCTATACAACATCATCATGTGTGAGTGAAACTTCAGAAAATCTTGAATAGGGCATAAGTATTTCATGAATAAAATCTCAGACACGAGGTTCCATTCACAAACATGTTGTAAGTTAAGGTTGATGTAGAACCAAATATATCAGTTGTAGCTTTAAATCATTATCTATATGGATAGAGCAGATCCTTGGTTGAATAAATTGAAAGATCGGGTATGTGGAACCATATATCTATAAAGGATATGATTCTTTGAAGAAATGATGTTAGCCATGTGTAAATGATAAAAGATAGCCAGCACTAGTTGGAAGAAAGATTTTCAGTTATTATTGTGAGTGTCCATTGAAAGTTAAAACTTTGTTTATTTCTTATCTTTTGACATGAATGTGCCATCTTTGAGGACATCTAATATTACAAAATTAACTTTGGTCAGCTCAAAGTTACTGTTAACTAGAGTATGACATGTTCAGTCAGTATTTTATTCTTTTTTTTTTTAGAAAAAAAGAGGATCAAGATCCATCTGAATAAATGAAAAATCTAGAGCAGTGAATTGAATCTTGAACCTTATTAACAGCCACATGCTCTAACCAACTGAGCTACCCTCTGCATGTGCCTTTAAAACCGGAGATGTGGGGCAGGTAAATGCGAAAATGTGATGGGGCAGGGACAGGCATATGCGGCGACGGAAAATGTAGATGGTTGGATATGCCTCACGAACAGGAACTTTGAGTGAGTTGGCAGTATATGATAGAATAAATGTGATCTAATTCAAGAGAATGATAAAACTCTTGTATGTTACTTCAAAAAAAAGATAAAACTCTTGTATGAGTAGGTCCTATTTTCTTGATGGTTATGAGAATTCAGGAACATCCGTGTGCCTTTATCTTATGAGCTGTTGGTACATTCTTTAAGTCTCTTATTTTCAGAGAACTCCATAATTTCGATAGTTGCTGTATCATTGTTATTTTCTTGTTAATTTCAATTCATGTGGCCAATGTTGTTTCAGCAATTAACCCTTGTTTCTTTTTAGAGGTCTAGTCAAATTCTCGCTCTGATATAGTCAGGCAACTTGTCTGGAAATGAAATTGGGAATCCAGTGCTTCTCTCTCCATATGCCTCCACTCCCCTTGTATCTTAAAGATCATCATCCTCCAGTCTTTTTTATTTTGACTGGTTTGTTTCATCCATCCATCCAACCCCTTTTCTCCAGTAAAAGAGAATGACCCTACTCAACTCTCGTTACACCTCCCTGCCAATCTTTCGCCCTGCACCAAAATGAAACGGGTTGCAGACATACTAACCGCAGCATTGGAGAGAATGGTTTTTGCCTTTTGCGAGATTTATTTCTTTTAGTTTGGTTTTTGATTTGGTTTGTTAGTTTAAGATGTAATAAATCTGATGTGTGGCAGAAATTAGGAAACATGGACTTTGGTGGTAAAGTGAGAAGAAGGCAGTGTACCACAATTCCAAGAATGCATTGGAATGGTGCAAATTTGCTTGGCCAGGGCATGTGCATATTTTTTCAACATATGCCTTCCAGTAGGCATCCCAAATAACAATTTGCTGATAGTTGCATCCTGGTAATGAAGGGTGTTCAAAGTCACATGAAAGGTTGTCTTCCAGAAAGTTGAGGTTGCGGTTGGTCTTTGTTGCTTCTGATTTCTTATCTAACAAATTTTTATAAACAATTTACTGGTATGATATTTGGCAATGTTGTTATACTTTAAGGTGTTAGTGTTGCTTTGCACACATGGTTTTTTAGCAGCATTTGTAGAATGGTATTGCATACAACCAGGAGCATAGTTTGTCAAATTCTTACAACTAGGATACAAAGCGATCATGAATGTTTTCATGGTATAAAGATTGCAGCTATTTATGTTGTCCTTCTCTTGAGTGAGTACATCTATTTCATTTATGTCCTTGGGGGAACAAGAAGTCACAAATTCGGCCTCAAATAATGGTAATTGGTTTGTTAGTTATGGTTCTGGTGTCTTTGTGCCCCCTTCTGCTTTTTCTTGTGTGATATTTTGCTGTCATCTTTTATTATTCCATTGCATTGATTTTTGTGATATTTGAGCAATCAATAATTAAGATATTTTGGATCAATTTGAGTAACAATAGTCGGTTGGCAGATTACTGGCCATCAAATGCTCACGTTTGTGGTTTTTGGTTTCTACCTATGGAGTGGCAATTTTCATGTACCAAATGCAGGGAGATATTGTCCCCAAATCCTTATACGTGTCTGGTTCAAAAGGACAACCTGTGCACAGATCATGCTGATCTACAGCATTTCCTCACAAAGAGCTCAAGTTCATGTTCACCAATATTTGTAGGGCTTAGTTCTATTGGAAGGTAATTTTATTACCACTACTTACTGTTGGATATTTTCAGTTGGAATTTTGTTATGTTATGCTGATATTGTTTTTATAATGTGGACATTGAATGTTATATTTTGACCATTCTTTTTGTATCATTCCTTATATTGTTTAAGATTGTGCTTTACCAAGAGATCTGATGCGATCAGTGAAAGTGCCAATGGATTGGAGTTTGACCCTATGTGGATCCAAATCAGAACCTAATAAGATGCGTTCAGATACAGACTTGGGTTAGAATCCATGAAGCTTAGAACCGGAACTAAAGCCAAATTTTGTTGATTAGAGATTCAAATCCACAAATAAGATCTTGCATATTTCTTTTTTTCCATTGAGAATCAGATTTTACATCTTTTTAATGCTCCAACTTTTTCAACTTGTATTAGTTTTATAGGCTGGATAACTTAGCATTTTGAAAGCAGATCCTCCAACATCTATCATGTCAGTGAATTATCCAAGATGCTTAGATAAGTATGCAGCAAAAATTTGTGATGAATCTAGGAAGGGAAAATTTCTAAGGGCCTGTTTGGACATTCCTGCAGGCTTGGGCTGAAAATCCTGCAGGAATCGGGCCTGGCTCATCTGGCATATCTTCTAAACTATGTGCATGGATTATGTCTAGTATTATAAAATATGAGGCCCGGCCCAGCTCATGTCAACTGGACTTCTTCCAATACATTCCTGTAGGAGGAAAAAACGACCAGGTGAAGTTATTTTTTCCTCCCTAAGCGATTCAGGCGGGTCCACTCTGAAAAAATTCCTTTGAATACCATGAATATGGGTCTGACTAGCCTGTATTCTTGTGAATCCTGTTGGATTGCACAGGATTATCCAAATGTGCCCTAAATTGATGAAAATTCTGGTACATTTTGGAGTTCAAAAAAGAAAAAGTTAAATGGTTATTTTAAGATCCATAATCACCCTACTTTATTGGATTATATTTTATTTTATAATACTGATTTCGTTGTTTATTTTGTCCAATAACGTGTATTAGAGGATATGATTTAAAGAAAAATATGAAGGGGATTTGTGATCCTTTTTCTTCCTTTTTGAAATGACACATTCGGATTAGAATTAGGCTAGTGGTCTAATAATCATGATGCAGCTGGCTGATGCTATTTTTGGAATCTCTTAAGGCTGTCTTTGTTGGGTCTTTCTAACTGCCTATCCTTGATTTTGCATTATTTTGCACGTTATACCTGATCTCCCCCCTTCATAAAAAAACAAACGAAGAAAAAAACCTCAAACGAAATGAGTCGTGTCACATATTGGAATTTAGTTTCTTGGAGTTTATATTTTGGAATGATGTCTTCCATCCATTGATCTCCTTCCATGGTTAATTGGATTTAACTGTGGGAAGGGGTTTGAATTGCCATACCTGGCAATTATATAACAAAAAGATGGTGGATGAGATCCCACACCACCTGTCTATCACACTTGTTCCCAACACAAATGAGGAATGGTGTGATACATGGAGGCAAGGATTCAGGTCTCTGCGGGACATCTCGTGGGAATGGGATATTGGGGCGAGGTACCATCCTGTGTGTTAGGATAAGGCCGTCCCACTAGCGTCCCAGCATCCTGATCGGGATGTCTTGGGACATCCTCTGTCTCAAGATTGTGACGGAGTGGGACAGCGGTGCATCCCGTTTCATGAAAAAATCGAGATAGTCGCACGGGATTTATGACCTTGCATGGGGGCATCAGACCTCATTTGTGCTTCCCCCTCTATCCTACATTTCTTTTTTAATACGTGGCACTGGTGTTGAACTAATTTGCTTCCTTGACAGAATACCCATGCAATCTCCTAATAAGGGCTTATTGCTATGAAATACTAAGTTGTAGCGGAGAATAAAATGGTCACATATAATTTTGTCCTATTTTGACCTACCATCGTTAATTTTGAATGAAAAAAAAAGAATTCTGTCAAGAATACTGCTCGGCATTGGTTTGGACTTGCAAACAATGCATTCAATCATTATGTATTTGTTTTTTGATAACCCATTTTTTTCTTTAACATGCAATAAGAAATAATTTTTTTGAAGTTTTCTTTTCTTCTCTTGAAGCCACTAAGATGGAATTTGTCTTGTGCAGCATGGGCTTTATTAAAAATCCTCATGCATTTCTTATGGTACTCAAACTAGTTTTGGAGAGCACAAATTATAGTTTCATCCTTTTCTCGGCTGGTTATGAGCCATTACATGCTGCCATTCAGTTGATTTGTGGTGTATCATCAAAATCAACTGAGTTACAGAAATTTACCTGCAATGAAGATGGCATTCTACTTTTCAATGACCAGCTCTACTGCTTTTCTGGGTAAGCACTTACTAATGTACCCATGTAAGATGTTCTCTGTGGCCTATCTTGTTGCCATATTAGATTTATAGCTGTTTTGTTGCTTGATGTGATCAGTACCATCCCATACAGCTGGCTTTTTCCAAAATGTGCAGCTATAGTGCATCATGGAGGCAGGTGAGGGATGTCAAACACAGTTATCTCAATGTAATTAGTTTTTCAGGAGTAATGTGCTTCCCTCTAATGCTTGCCTTATTTTGCCAACAGTGGATCCACTGCTGCAGCACTACGAGCCGGAATCCCTCAGGTCATATTTAAGTGCATGAATTATCCCACTATCCCCTCGCTCACCAACAACCTCCCCCCCCCCCCCCCCCCCCCCCCCCAACCCAACCCAACCCCTCATCCATATTTAGTGGGAATTTTTGTGTATGAAATTTAGTGATGCTGGTATATCAGATCCAAATTGACTATCAACTGTGATTCAGGCAATACATGCAGGTTGTTGTATTAGCATATATGCAACTTGAGCTTCATATAATCTATACCGTAGGATAGATTAGATATAAGGTTCTAACTTCTAAGTGTTGCATGCACAATGCTGTGCCAGCATGGTATTGGTATGTGATGCTTCGTTGTGCCATGTCAGTGCTTGGCACACAGTGGTATGGTATGCAGCTGTGCCGTGTTTAGTCAGGTGCTGGCACTGTATAGGCTGACAGCCACTGCTGGAACTGGCTTAGTGAATTGTATACCTCCAAACTAATGCAATGTCTAAGGCTAGTTTGGTTTCACTTGGTGCTTCAAGCTTTTAGAAATATCAATGATCATCTTAACATGCAATGATATACAATGTCAACCATGCGATCATCTGGGTCTTTATCGGGCAGCCAATTACCCTCTATTAGAGGTTCTCTGTTGATATTTTGTGAGGTGCTTCAAAAGTACTAACATTTGTTTTACACTCATTTGAGGTGCTAAGTAGTGGTCGTATTAGGTGTATGCAGCACTATTATCAAAATTTATGTTATGATGTAAGATTTAGAGTATATGAATGTATTAATGCGGTGAAGGTCCATACTCATGTGGTTTGATAATGTGGTAGGGCCTAAATGCGCGACCCTGTGTGGACTTTGTTGCAACCCAAGTTAATTTTGTTTTCTTGTTGCTAGGCCTTTCACTGGCTGGCTGCTCTGTGTACAGCTGAGGGTAATGTCGTGTTTGGCATATTTTTCCCCAGCCCATCAGGGGTTTACATGCTTTTGTTTCATGGATCTTAAATGTAAAATTATGAAATACAAGCTTGATAACAATTGTATTTCAGATCGTACTTTTATCTGGCAATGCTTGTTGGTATTATGTAAAAGTGAACTGCATGTTTGATTATTATGTCTATTCCCTCGAAAACTACATGGTTAATGAAACACATTCTAGTGCTTCTAACCAATATGTACATGTGACGCAGCTTCATACCTATGTCATGGTTGTTCTATCTGTTTTGTGCATGCAGATTGTATGCCCCTTCCTATTGGACCAGTTTTACTGGGCAGAGAGACTCTGCTGGATAGGAGTAGCACCAGAACCATTACAAAAGCAACATCTAGTTCCAGAAAGAGATGATGCTGCAGACATCAATCAAGCTGCAGCTGCCCTGTCCAGGGCCATAAAACTGGCATTATGTCCTGAGATCAAAGCACGGGCATCAGAGATTGCTGAGACAATTGCTTCAGAGGTATGCAGGCCAATTTTGCGATACCAAGATTCGATAAAAAAGAACTTGGCTTCATTTTTCTTTTCTGTTGCCCTTTTTTAACTGCAAATGTTTGGACGGAATATCTCATTTGGATTACTATGTTTTTATGATTTCAAGGATGGCATTGGTGAAGCTCTGAGGATCTTAAAGGAAAAGGTAGTCCCGTCTAAGCTAGCCAAAGTGACCAATCATACATCATGATTGATATATATACATATATAGACACACACTGTTAATTTAGATCGTGCTGCCTTGTTGGACTGTAGATCCAGTTACTGTATCATATAGTTTTCTGCCCGACTTGATTCTTTTGTTTCCCTCTTTTCCAGGTGCTTATTAACACATAGCCTTTGCAATCTTGAGTGTTGATATTGTACTGAAAATGGTGATGAATAATTGTGTTGGTAAAGATGGTAGAATGAAATGATTACTTCAGCCACAGCCGATTTGTCATGTCAATCTTAACATCAGAAAAATCTTTGCATGTTTACATGCTTATGGAAGTAAAGCAACATAAACACAGAAAAGACACTTGTTGCTAAGACGTCGGTTGCAATGAGATATTGAAACATAAGAACACGTTTACAATGATTGTATACGAGGTATGACTAACTCGAAACCTGTGAGGAGCGGTTTGTTGGTATTTGTTGAATTGGTACAGAACGATCTTTGCATGCTATCTGGCGACCCAATCTCTGGCCGCTTCCTTTCTAGGCTCCCATTTATGCATGATCTGAAAGTATGATCCAGCTTATTGAAATGGAGCACAATTTTCATCCACCACCTGTTTTCAAGAAAGGATTCAAGTCTCTTGCATTAAAGTACTTATATTTTTTTGAATCCTGAGATGATGATGAGGACAAGAGTGACCAAATTTTGCTGATCATAAATGTCCTGTAATTCAAGAAGGCCATGAAGGGATTTAAATTATTGTAGATGGAAGCTAGATGCTGCACGAATGATGCTGCAATTTTGCTTAAGCTAAAGACCTACCTCTTCAAGCCTTACGTGGCCCATTCTTGCTTCGAAATCCTAATCTGTGATTATGGTTTTACAAGGATGGGAAATATAGTCACAATTATCTGATTTTAAGCTTAATGATTGGAAATTTTAAAATTTCCCAGTACCCATGTGACAAAGTAGTCTTCTTAGTTAGCTCCTTAAACCATGTATGCAGAAAAACCATCTTTGGTAATTTTTAGAAGTCGATAAAGTGATGCAAGGAGCTGACTCATGACAGAAGATTGATGGGTTTAATCAGGACTATTCTTCTTTTGTTCGTCTCATTTTTGAAAATGTCTTTTAAAAGAGAAAAAAGAGCACTTATTTCCACTGCAAATCTTTTCCGAAGTGAATTTCTCTTGTAAATCACGTGCTAGCATTGTCGGCTTAACCAGTCCAACAATAGGATTAAAACGTACCCGCCTTGGGCCAGCCAGCACCTGGGCGGCCGATGCAGCCCGTCTTGTAAATTAGGTTGGGTCTATTTTTACGGGTTTGGCTGAGATTGGTTCCCAGACCGTTGATCAAATAATCTTGCTAAACTTGGACCAGGAACCTAGTAACCCGGGTGAAGCCCAAGACCCCCCTCCCCATACAGAACGCGGTGCGATTTTACCGCCATTCATATCGTTAAGTGGAGCATTTTTTTTTATGGAAACCGGAAACAAATGGATTTAACAGAAGAAAGTAGATAACCCAAATCACAACTATATTAAACACCATTAAATCGATAAGCAACTCTCAATCTGATCTTCTCTGCAGAGCTTCTCTTTGAAACATTCTACTTTCAAAGCTTGTCCTTGATCCTGACGGGTTACAGACCGACTTTCATATACATTTCAGCAGAATGTTTTTGTATCAACATCACTCCCATCTTCCTACTTTACACGTTATGATGAGAAACTAATCAACTGCAACGAATTGCAGAAAAATTGGACTGGATTACACTATCAAATGGCTGTACAAGCTCCATGCCATCTACTATAGGCAAGCTACCTGTAGCAGCTAGTTCCCGTTTACCAGCATTTGGCGGCCCTGTCTTGAGGAGAAAATAATAACTCAAACAAAACATTGAATGGATCTCTACCAGGTAGGGCTCACAGATGGTCTGATTCTGGCGGGCATTCGAGAGGGTATGTGGAAGTTAGCAGCTGCAGGATATTGGAAGGCAGGCTTCGGAGTTATTGACATCTTGTTGATGGAGTATTCAAGATCATCCTCACTGTCAAGGTCGTTATTATCATTCCCTTCAAAGCTCCCCACATTGTCTGCAAAATCTGGTGCATCGAGATCGTCATACCCATCCTCATCTTCACTGTTGCAGTTACTGTATGTTGTCTTTACCATGGCCCAGAACTCAAAATTCGGTCGCATAAACCTTTGAAAAGAGAATAGTTGAATCAACATACAGCTTGAAGAAAGGGGCAAAATAATCAGTCGAAAAATTGCTAAAACATATGCCTTTTCTTTTGCAAGGTAATTAGACAAAACCATTGTGGAGATCAACCACTATGTTTTCCAAAGATATTTGCCAATTGTCTAATAATTGGAAGGATGAGAGAACAGACCTGTCGGATTCTTTTAGCAAATATGGATCAAATGGGAAGAACATGTCCAACCTCTCGATTCCCCCAATAGCCTTCGAGAATTCAGACTCAAGTAAGTTGTCATAGAGGGAAGGCACTGACATGCTAAACAATCTAGCAGCTTGGGCCTGCCTCAGGAACTCCTGCACTATTGAAGGCAAGCATACCTGTACAGGAACACAGGCAAACGATTCAGAATGACCTCAAGATTGACAAGGCCTACAAGTTATGTTGTTGATGCAGGAAATTTTGCAGGATTGTAACAATTTGTGCTGACAAAGTGGAAGAGACAAGAATAGACTTTCTGATCCCTGCAGAAGGTCTAGAAGATATTTACACAATCAATGTCGCTGGACTCCATCATATAAGCTACAGCCTACTTCATCAGAAACCTCATTTCTTGAGCATTCACAAAGTTGACATATTTCAGTTCAATATCTCATTCGTAGCAAGTACTTGGGGCATTCATAGAGATATATGCACATACTGTAACTATAACTTAAATAACGAGTCAATAGATGGAAACTTCCACTCACCTTTAGAGGATCCAAGGGATGACATAAGATCGAACTTAGAGGCATATGAAAAAGCAGTGATTTGAGATTGGGAACATCCATTATCGACCTCATGCGAAAGCAGAGGACATACATCACAGCCTACAGCAGAAAAAACAAACAGGAGAAAGATTTTAGGACTCGCAAAACACGTGGAACATGATGGCAAATAGAGAAACCAGATCCATAAAGCCATCAGCATAGTTGCAGAAGTGAAGCACAATCAACAATATACATACATCACAGCAGAATTACCAAGAAACAATTACTATATTTATTTAAAAGTACTTTGTATTCTAGTACTAATTCTCAAAAACAGCCAAAACTTCAAACAATGCCCATCATAACTGTCATGTAACGTAGGCTGAAAATGGGTTGGATAAAATCTGACTGCATCCATTTCCAAATCCGGATTAGATCAGATTCAGATAGAAATCTTGATATCCAATCAGATCCGAATCCAGATCCAAATTCGGTTACCCATCTATAAATCTTGCCATATCCCAATCCAAAATTGGATTTTAAAGATTTTCTGAATTCAGATCTGAATATCCAATAAAAAATTCACTAAAATTAATTGTATAATCAAGGATTGAAACTAGTGATCTCTGGTTTGAATGACAGGCCCTCAACTACCAGAAGACTACAACATGCGTTCTTATTTTGTATAAGCAGTTTATTTGCTTATTCACATTCAGGTTATTACATAATCATTTGATGTACTGTGATATTTCAAATTTTTATCATTATTTTTTTTATAAACAATCTTTTCCCCTTTGATAAAAATAAAAAATGAATATACTTTTTATCCTATTTTCAAAGCTTTAATGTTAAAAATATTTAAAATATTAATAACTTCTATGGATTCCTATATTTATATATAATTTTTCTTGCAAGCTCTCTAATATTAATGATTATTTTTATTTACTCTATAATTAAATAGTAATTATAGTATTTGAAGCAAAGATATTAATATTTTTATTATATTTTTAAAAATAATTTTTGATATTTTAAACAAACATGATTAGACAAGTGACTTGGACCTTTGACCAGATCGTTTTATGTGCAGATTTAATAACCATGCCTTAGATCCTTAGTCATCTGTGTCATGTGCAATCTACATAGTGAATTCTATTCCCATCTTTTATGATTATATAATTAATGTTATATTTCATCATTGAATTCCGCTAAAGTTTCGATTTATATCCGAATAATATCCAACTTATATATGTATAAGGATAGGAAAAATATGGATATAAATAAGATCCAACCTATATCCATATCCATTCAAAACAAATATGGACATCTTAATATTCAATTTATATTCGTATCCATTTAGAACAAATATGGATAATAATTCTGATATTTGTTTAATATCTATATCCATATCCATATTCATTAAAATATGAATGTAGATATGGATAATACCAATATCCAATCTATATCTGATCTGTTTTTAGCCCCAATGTAATGGCATTATAATGGTCATCATGTGTGCATAATATTATTTCAAAGGGAATCTTATGTATCTTAATGGTGTAACGAAGGTGCCCTACAGCTGTTACAATGGCCATTTGAAAATGGAAGCCACTATTTAAACCCTGGCTCTGCACTTAATCAAGTTATTGTGAAGGATATAGTACCAATCTTTATTTGTTTGATCGATATTCATCAAATGCTACAATTGGCCATTCAGAGAGCACACAGACTCCCTCAAACTATAAGACAGGATCCAGGAGGGCAGGTTGTTTGGATCAATATGATGAACATTGATATGTCATACATGGTGGAAAATATTAGTAAGACAAGGCCTTATTTGGCAAGTAACTTCAGAAAAGTTGGAGCAATTTAAGAGGCACCAAGGACACAATCCCAGATTTTTCAAATATTGAATGTCACCTTTTTGAATTTGTGCTATTCCAGACATGCAATTGGAGAGAAATTCCAACTCAAATACCACAATGCCACCTGATACGGTTACCACCTACCAGCTATCACTCCTATCTACATTTGTCAGATATCACAACAGGCATCCTACAACTCCAAAATGTCAAGATGATCAACAATGAGACCTTGCGATTTGTTTTTGGTGCAGGATAATATGAATTCCAAGCTAAGCACATATCTTGAGATCATCTAAACTGCTATATTTATAAATAATGTCTAATGATATATATAATTTACCTGAACTCCGGAATAGAAGACACGATGAGCTTCAGGCTTGACTATTTT
Organism: Elaeis guineensis; assembly: GCF_000442705.2. NCBI lineage: Eukaryota > Viridiplantae > Streptophyta > Magnoliopsida > Arecales > Arecaceae > Elaeis > Elaeis guineensis. The sequence goes on along the minus strand of NC_026000.2, from coordinate 7,534,775 downwards.
ATCCTGAATGCCATGTAGTTGGCAATACTCAAAACCCCAGTCCACCAATCTGATCAGGAATTGAATATGTGAAACCATGGATGATATAAAAATGAAAACCGAATGGACAAACAGGAATGAGCAAACAGAGAAACATACAAGAAGGGGGATGAATTGTACACCTACTAACCTTTTAAGTATACTTGCAACCATGACAGCAGAAATAAACTTAGCTCGGGACAAATAACTTGCAAGATATGAAACAGCACTCATTCTGCATTAAGATACACAAAACAAATCATGCACTGTGCTTTTTGGTATAATAATAGAAGATGAACCCAAATGTATCAGTTTTGATTTTAAGATGCCTCAATATTTTCATTTAACAAAGCAAGCGAACAGTGCAACCATCTTAAATTCTGAACATAATCAGAAAGAAGTAACATAGCAAATACATTTATTGCAATATCCAGCTCTCTGATGCTCGTATATTCTATGCTACACACCATTTATAAGATTGCCTGCATCTAATGACATACTGAGTTGTCCATTTTAGCTAATTGGCTCAAATATACAGATGCATGGCACACGTGCAGAAATACAAGTGCAAAACAGGATTGGCAGGATACTCTAATGTCCTACTCCTTATGTTGGAGAGGCATATACTGACAGGCACGTAGAAGGCAGCTGGAAAAAGCCAACAGATATGACATTCTATGTTTTAGCTTTTAAAATATATTATCAGGGAAAATTCTCAGTCACTCAGAAAGAACCAGGCGTTGATACACATCTGACACTATTAAGGCGAATAGATCAGTGTAAGAGTGGCAATTTTTGCAGTTTCAAAACTTATCCAGCGAGCAAGCATAAACTCAAAAATTTTTACTAGTCTGCATATAGTTGTGTGAGAAGCTGATGAAATAGTATTTACATATTCGATAGTCATTCGACAAGAAGGCAGCCATAAGCACTGAGAGATGATTGAATAATGGAAATGTGCATGTCAAACTAGGTCAGGGAATGCATACACTATAACAAGCACAAATACACTTGTGAAGTCCAGATAAGTGATACAATGCACCTTTGGAGAGAAAGGAACCTATCAGCCCCTAAACCATGAAGAACTACTTGTAAGGCATTAGAGGGTGAAACTGTATGCAGAATGAGAATTGACAACCCATCCACATGTTTCATGAAGTTTGACGGTATCTAGTGAAGAGACTCATTCCTGAAAACATCATGCATTTAGAAACCTTTTTTTCAGTAATTTGCACAATTTAAGTGGCTATGCTGAGAGAAATCCTTCCAATCTTGGCTCTGTCTCTCTTAACGAGTTTGATAACAGAAGCTGATAAACCTATGTGGTAGAGCTTAGAGGCACAAACTCTACCATAGAAGTTTAAATCAATGGAAGTCATTGTCAGATAGATGTGGTTGTTCTATAGAAATACCAAAGCATATAAGTTCATTTTAGATACTAAAGAAGAAAATCAGAGCTCCAGATTACACCATTATAAAATCAATTTGATAGCCCAAAGTAATATTGAGTATTACAGTCATTCTGGATTACCTGGACATTGGACTCTCTGTTTTTGAAACAAAAATATCTGTCAGCACAACAGCAAATTTCAGACCACAGATTTCAGGATCCAATGAACAGGCATAGAACATCACAAACTGCATAAAACAACCAAGTCAAAGAATAAGCATACAGCAAATGACAAACCAATGATTGTGTCATGACAAAATCAAGAACTTTTAAGTCATAATTGTTGTAGAAACAATGGAAATAACAAGGCTTACAGATACTATCATCTACAAAAGGAAATAGTAAGTAAAATCATGATAACCTGAGCAAACTTTGACTTGTGAGCATTCAGTACAGTTCTCCGAAAGATCTCTGTAAGCATTTCAAATACCTATCTCACCAAAGAAAATTAGGTTGAAGGAGACATGGTATTCAAAAAAATAAAACAATTTGCTTTAGCACATCAAGAAGAAGCCAGCAGGTAGGTCATCTAATCAGCTACTTTTTTCAGTAAGAAAACAACATGTAATAAAAACAAAAGTGTTGGTTAGCCTATGCAAGAAAGATTTTAAACCCTACTGCATGAACTGGAATATCATAGGGCCTCTACCATCAAAATTGCTCAAGCAAAATTTCTTTCTAAAATTTATAACAAGGAGCATGAGGGCAGCATGAATACTTCCACCGCATATTGCACATAAAATGAAAATTACTCAATCTTCTTTTAATGAATGAGCTGTGTTAAAGAATAATTACCAGAAAGCAACCAATACATGTATTTAGTAGAATAGTACTCTCAGAGTACACTAATCTAACATTTGACCAATTTCACATTTGACTACTGCCAGCACAGTAGCTCTACTAAACATCTTCATAAACGCCAATATGAACAAGGATTACTGATTTGTGGTATTAAGAGTGGGCAAGCATGTGCAAACCACTTGCCACAAGCTATTTGCAACAGCTGTTTATTAAAGGAAAATTCCATTTCTTTTTTTTTAAATTATTTTTTTTTTAGTAGCAAGGCATCTGACATGTGGAAACATATGACAGTTCACACCAGCACAGTAATAGGGGCTGCTTAAGCTATATACAGAAAGTAACAGAAATTTTCCAAGGGTGGCAGATTTTCTCCCGCGAGGACAATCTAATCCAGCCAGACCCAATTCTGCTGTGTATGAGCTGTAACCATTCTGTTAATGTGGCTTGAATTTTGGATATCTTTTATGGGCTCGAACTATGACCCAATCTGAAAAATCCGCGTTGCGACCTGAATGAAATATTTTGGGGGCGTGGTACGGACCAGTATAAATATTGTATTTTCTGCCAATCTCGGCAGTTTTGTGAGAAGTTTGGGAAATCAAATTGCAGCTAGGGTTTGGAGAGTTCTTGAGTGATTGTATCTCTCTTTTCATCATAGTGAAATTTTTCTCTCTTGTCTTGCCCGTGGACGTAGGCTTTTCAGCCGAACCACGTAAATCCTGTGTTTGTTTTTCCTTCTCTTCTCTATTTTGTGTGATTGTACGAATTTGTGTGTGCTCTATATTTGTGCTTGCTATAACACATTCTAACACAGGTCAAGTAAGAGACTAAGCTCGAGTCATCTAATCTAAAGTTGGATTGGGTTTGGGTCAGTAACCAACCCAATTCAGGGCAATGTTATTGATAATTTGCAACAGAAAGTGATGTTTTACCCATAACTAATCTGGAAAGAAACCAGAACAAAAGTCATTTATTTAGATTTAATTGTCTGCACAAACAATTCAGTGATCACATGATAACCCTTTTGCTCAAGATCCTATTGAACAGTGCCTTGATGAAAAATGAAATATTACCAGTAAAACTCACCTTCAACAAACGGCGACCATCTGCACATAATTTGAGATGCTCACACACAATCACCATCAAAACGTCCAATTTCTCAGCAAATACATTGCCACTGAGGACTCCATTAGCCTCTTCCAGGGGCTGAAAATGGGCAATGCAAACTCAGAACATATTTAAAGTTCAGAGAACAAATTAATAAATTTTAACAAGTAGACTATATTCTGCAAGCGGATGAGCCTTGATGAATGGTAAAGTTGCTCCATCGTGACCCAGGTGTCACATGTTCGAAACACGGAAACAGCCTCCCCACATGTAGGAGTAAGGTTGCATACATCTGCCCCTCACTACAACTCAAACGGCAGGAGCCTCATGTATTGGGCTGCCTTTTCAAGACTATATTCTGCAAGTTATTTTATAACACATGTAATGCAGACCTTTATGCCATCTTTCCCAGTGCTATTTGTATTTTCCTCCCACTCTTCGAGTTCCATGTCAAATATGCCTTTGTTATGGTCTTCCTGTAGAATGTCTTCCCAGCTTATATTTACCTGCAAAACTTGTAGATGAATTTGTAAGCTCATTAACTTATTGCAAGATATTCATTTTAATGTAATCACCAGCAAGATCATAACTAACATCTAAGTCTGTAAGCAGATCCATCGCCTTCGCAAGCAACATATTTCCAAGGAATTCCCCAATTTCATCACTTTCCAGTCCCAGCATGCATTCCACAAACACTACAATCACCTGCAGGCAGTAATTTAAAATATCATGAAGCTTTTAACAAGATTTACTTAAAAAAATTCATATAGCACCTTGGTTGCATCAGTATATGAAGAAAATTTAATGTCGATCCTAAAATGGTCGGCACATAATGATAGTAAGGTATAACTTCTGAGAAAAGCCATGTGTTCAGATGTTGAGATGGACAAGCTCATTCAGTTAAATAAGTAAACATTATACTTTCATTAAATGGACTTAAATGCACCAAATATAGCAAATAATGGTTGTCAAAATAGCATCTTATGCAGTGCTGCCAAGGTAACCAGACATAAGCAATGAGGATTAAGAAGTATCTAAATGCAGACATCGTAGGCAGCTCAGTAGGAGGTGCTCACCTCAGACATAATAAGTAAATAGTGGACATTATGCTAGGTGCTCAAGGGTACCTACAACCCAGCCACCTCAGTGACCTTGATACAGCCACATCCAACAACCCAAATCGGGCATTGACTTGTGAACGACAGACTGAGGTGCATCCTAATAATGTATGGACAGCTATGTGCACCTGATAAGATTGTATTACCATACCTAATCTATACAAAAAAGATCGAACACTCTGTACATGTAAGTAGTTCCTTGTGTAAATACTTCCTTTTCTTAGTCTATACTCCACAGGCAGCATATGGGTTCGCATACCTATTTTAAATGCAACTTTCATTCCTCAGTCATCCAGCAAGATACAATATTGCCATCAGTACCAGTCTTAGCAATAAGAACTCTCGAGTTTCACTAGAACTATAGAAACTTGTTCCCTTACCAAGACATGTACAAACTTTCTGATGTTTGCACCACCATCTAATGTCATTGCATTTAGCAACAATCTAAATTGCTTTAAATTTGACCAACTATATTACTTTTAAAGCTTTATGTTGACTTAGATAAATTGTACTAAAAAAAATATTTTATTTATCTTAAATATATCAATCAAGGCTTAGTAAGAATAAAAGTTGGTTTCAGAAGTTTCATAACTTACATCTTTGGGATCAGTATATCTAGGCATTCTTTTATCAATGACATCCTTCAGCTTCATCGGAGCAAGAGGCACCAAATCAGCAATATGATGCAATGCCATCTGCAGCTGACTATGAACTTCTTTCTTTCTTGTGAGTGATCGTGACTGGCTAATTGATTCTCGCAGCCTTCGAGGTGGCAGAAAATTGCCAACAAGCATGTGCAAACAACCATCGAGAAACTTGTCAGGTACAGCCGCCTGGTGTTAATATAACAAAAAATATTATATATTGAATAATGGATACTCAATCAGAACAATAAATGTAGATAATCTGTCATCAAGGTGCATACCAAGGTAGTGATTAATTCTAACAGTGCATTTCTAGCATCCAAGCCATAGTTCCAAACACACATTGAGAAAATCTGGAAAACATCCCTTATGAGTTTTAGAGGTTCATATTAGTGGGTGAAAGAAAATGAATCTACATTTGTACACCCCAGGTCATACATTATTCAACAGAGAGCCATGAAATACAGTGTCTATCTTGGAGACAGCTCCTGAAAGTGCCTTCAAAGCCGTCTGGAAAATCACCAGGGAAGAAAGTCAGGTACAAAAAAGAAGAAAGAAAGAAAGAAAGAAAGAAAAAACCTTTAGATGAATCATGAAAAGAATTACTCAGGCATAAATGACCTACCACCAGCAAAGCCTCCTCATCAGGACCCATTTTCTTAACTGGATCCACAATGCTAAGCAGATTGTCATACTGATCTCTGTCACTTTCAGCTATCAAATTTGGAGCCTAGAGGAACCCCAAAAAAAAAAGCCATGCACATTTATTAACACTTTGCAGATGCAATTCAACCATAATAAAGCTGTTATGCAGATGCAAGTTAATCTGCTTCTATGAAAAAAAATAAAGATACATGATATCAATGATGTGGACAGGTCAATCAGCAGTAAACAGTGTTCTCCAATGATAACACTATTAGCAAAAGACATGAATCACACAATCATTCTCCATAACTACATAAACCAGGCAAAGATAATGATGCATCTCACTTACTATAACGATATTGTATAATGGGAAAAAGAACCGGAAAACAAAAAAAACACATGGAACCATATAACCATATCCTTGATGCATATGCAGATCAAAACATGTAACCATATGCCATGCAGCTGGAAATTCGTTCCTAAATGTGCACTGTTTATGTTGTAGAATATTCAGCATCTTCCTCTAGAAAGAAAGGAAACTAGACCTTGATTTTGTCCCTTTCTCGGATGTCATCAAATTACCCCCTTATCGAGGTAGAGGGATATGTTACTTCTTTTTTTTCCCGTACTCTATATGAATGATATTCTCTTACTCTCCATAAAAATCAAACAAAGTTCTTACACAGTAGCCTCAGTAGAGAGTCAACAATTGCATAAAAGTTCATTGCAACATTTTAAGACAAATTAAGGCATGACTGTTCATCAAGTTTGCAGCTTTCAAGAATCTCCAAGCCTCTTACCATCCGAACACCGTCAAGGACTTGCATGACAGAGGAAAATGCCTCGGTATCACTGAGGTAGCCGTCCTCCATCTCATAAAAAGCCATGTCGTTGTTGCTCATCAATTCCACCCCCATATCCTCTTTCGAATTCGCTAGAGTTTCTTCGGTCCTCCCTGCACGTGCACAGAGGTTTAGCAACAAGAATTCTTCCAGAAAAAAGTTATAATTATGGCCACAAGAACAAGATTTCCAAATATCAAATTTAAGATATTAATAATCAGAAGGCAAAACCTTTCCTAGCTTGCAGAGATAAAAAGACCAAATATATAATGATTTAAACTAAAGCTTAGAAAAGGAAGAATTGGCGATCTAAGAAAAGAAAGTGAATTACTTGGAAGGCTGAGGTGGATCGCCGCGCAGCAAATCGCAACTGGACCAATAAAAACCGCCCGCCAACGCCCTGATTCGCCCTCCGCGGACGGACGAGAAGGGAGTTAATCGCCGCCTAGGAAGCGCGAAAGAGGTGGCAGGCATGTAAGAGACTTAGGGTTTTAAGACTTTTAATAAGGATGGCTTGGGCCGGGTGAGATTTTGGATTGGGTCAAGAGGACAAAAAAAAAAGAAAAAACTCAATTGGAACACGAGTCCATGAACCCGAATCCGGCCGCTGACCTGGAATCGTACGTGACGCACCGCCGATATCGACACGAGCCGCGATACGCCGATACACGGCTATTAAGTCCGATATGGAAGTCCGCAGGATTTAAAAATTGATCGAGATATTCCGATATGAAAAAAAAAAATTGCTAAAACTTAGCGACAGATATTTTATAATATCAGCTGAAATATTGAAAATAATAAGATTACATATACAGCATATGCATGATAAAATACATTAGAATGACTCCATGGATTTTTCAAGAATGTTGCCCGAAATCCTGAATAGAGCAGTCAATATTGGTTGACAAAGGCGGATATTTTATATGTTTGTATTAGTTGGTGCCTGTATCCTGTTAAGACGAAAATCTTGGTAGCCTGCTAGTGGTGTAACAGAGTCCATTTACATTTAGGATCCAATCCAAGGAAGATCTATACTCGTAAAAGATTCGCATTACTAGATTTGGATTTGGGTTTCTTTTACGAGGTTCTTATCAAGTTTGGAGTCTTAACTTGGTAATCCAAAGTCCATTCTCAAGCATCACAAAGATTTTCTCCATTTCAATTAATGGCATCGCCTGTTTTATTCATGAAGAGAAACAATTGAAAGTTACATCCATGGAAAGGGAAAATAAAAAATAATTTAGAACAAATAAGAAGAAGACCGGATAAAATCAGACATTTTCACGGGATAACATGAGGACATCCCTCACTCATCTTTAGTAGGATAAGAAGCCATCTTGTTTATTCCACAGAGCCCTTCAGGCTTCCCAGTATTCCTTTTCATCCTTATATATCCCTTCTCACCCCATCTCGGCCCCCACGAGTTCTTCACAATGATGTAATCCTGACCCCTGGATGTTCCGTACCCCACGGCTGCCACCCCATGATCCAGTTCATCTCCACAGTGCCCATCAAAAACACCCTGCAAACCATAACAAAATCTCTTCTTAGCTCCCATGGAAGGAAAGTTGCATATAATCACAAACAAATGAGGCAAGACATACCCCACTGTAGAACTGGAAGTCTCTGCCGGAAGCCTCAATACCAACGCTGACAGGCTGGTGGGCTAGTGCCTTCAAGAGGCTCTCTTCGCTGTTCTCCGGCACATCTTCGTAGCCAGTAATGGTGACAGCCTCAAGTTTAGCCTAGAAACAAAATATTAGAGAAGGAAGAACCAATGACCATTAGGCTCTTTGGAGTGTGTTTTTCCAAGAAGATGTAGGAGTTTCACTGGTTAGTAGACCTTGGTGAGGAGGGGTGATGCTTCAAAGTGTAACAAAAAAAATGGAGGTCTAGATAATCTAATTAAAGCTAGCATGTATGAGAGTGAGAAAGGATTTGAATAGGCTAGTAGCAACGCTGGTGACAATTATTAGCCCTTATATTTAGTTAAATAAAGATTCTAAATTGACCAACCAAAAAATTCAGTCAAAACTTGATGGTTGTGGTTAAGTCTGAGCTTGCAATTGTTTACCCTTTTCTCTTCACAAGTGCCTTCTTTCATGAGATAAGGGTAGTCCTCTTCTGTGTGAAGTCCACCATTGGAGACTATGAAAGAGAATGCGTAATCCATCAACCCTCCATTGCAGCCATTGTTGTCTGTATTGCAGTCAATCAGCTCCTGCTCAGATAGTGATGTCAAGTTCCCTGTCACGATCTGGTTTATGCCCTCCACAGCTGCTACTGTCGAGAATGCCCAGCAGCTACCTGCAACCAATCCATGTCTAAGTACATGCCAATGCCTTCAAATTTGCCTTGGTCTATTAGAACAAATTAAGTCTTGTGAGCATAGTAGCAACCAAAGCAGTGGGTGATTGGAGAGAACAAATGAGCTAAACGATAAAAAAAACTCAATGTCTGGATTTATAAGACATGGTTGTTTTGCAATGAGCCCGTACCGCATTGGCCTTGGTTCTTCACGTGGGTCACTGCTCCTTTTTTCCTCCAATCCACTGACTTGGGCAAGTCCGTAGAATCTTCATACCTGAAGTTGGAACTGGCATCCCTCCTCTCTGGCAAGGCAGTCCTCAGTCCAAGGTACGTTGCCTTGAATTCCTCATGGCTTAGGTCGGCAAACTCATTGAGTCCAAGCCAGTAGCTGCTCTTCTTCTTGTTTGTCTCATCGATGTGCTTCAAGTTATCCTTGAAGACCTCAAACCTCCTCAGCTTCTCTTCAAAGCTCTTATAGACCTTGCTGTGCTTCGACATCCAGGACTCAAAAAGCTCGATCAGCCTGTCATGGGAGCTCAAGTCATCTTCCGAGTAGCCGATGATGGAGAAGTCTCGAGGGAGAGCCAAGCAAGTAATAAGGCACATTGAAAGAAGGGAGAGAGTGATGATGGAGGCGGCCATTACTATGAGGTCAGGATATTGTGAGATAATTGTTGTTTCTTCTTGTCTGAGAAACGGAGAGAGTTGGGGCGTCTATATATAGGTTTTGTCTCCCATATTGCTTCCAAGCAAAGTTCTTAAAATTGTTGGAGCAATTGGGGTCAAGAATGCGAATGCTTGAAGCTTGGTTCAGCGAAGCTTTACGTTCGAGCTTGCCAAGCAGAATGATTTATCTTGCGCAGTTACCTGTACCAAGTGTTGAAGGCAATTGTACCACAATCTAGCTGTCAAGATCTACAGCATGCCAAAGCCTCAAGGTTTCAATAATTTCGCCTTCGATCAAACAAACCCTGTGGTTTCATCAGCCACAGATGAAGCAGCAGCGTAAATATCCTCGGCATAAGAAGAAATTTGAAGAACAATCCATTGCCGTCTCTTTTTTTCTCAATGCAGGCCGAACCTGATGTATTTATTATAAATAGGACAGAAATTCAGATACAAACCCAAACAGTTTATTAAATAGAAAATCCAATATCCAATTCACGTAAACGGATCAAATCAAATTAAATAAATTTTAAATAAATTAAATAAATTTGAATGTGTTAAACAAGTTAAGCGAATTGAGCTAAATATGACAGAAACAAATTACGTTGATTTTAAATAGATTAAATAAATCTAAAAATAATTAAATGAATTAGGTTGTAATCCAATCTAATTGTTAAATGCATCAAAACGGATTAAATGGATCCAAAATCTGAAACTAAATTCAATCATTTTGAAAGATAAATTGATTCATTTATGATTTAAATTTATTTATATCAAATCCAAACCTATTTAAAATTGATTGTTTACCGATTGCGGTGACTAGTCTAGTTATTAATTGCCATCCTTGTAATTTAGAAAAATTGTTAAGCCACTATTGGAGCATGACTTCACAGACTGAAGGATAGAGAGGGGGATATTTTTGTTTGGTTTTTGAAATATATCTGTCAAAGATAACTAAGGCAATCATCTTGTTGAATCAATTTGCAACAGCTTCTGTTCCCTGTGCATTGAAGTAGTTTAGCGACAGACATTCTCGACACATTAAAACTAGATGCTTTGTACAACTTTCACGACAAATTTGGCATTGATTTGGATCAATTGAAGGCAAAAATTGTAATGGATATGGAAATATTGTCAACCTTTTATTCAAAAAAAAAAAGGAAAGAAATTGATACGGCAGTATCATAAAAAAAAAAAAAAAAGGCATTTGAAACAATGCATGTGAAACAATTGGCAGATAATTTGTTCTCATAAACAAGAAATTTATTCGAGGAAAAATATTAATTAAAAAAAAAAAACACTGCATTGGCTGTCAAGCTCTTATTTGGTTGAGGTCTATAAAATTCTCTGAAAAAATCTTGTCACATCACACCAAACAGTATGTCACATAAATGCTCCTTGGGTCTGAACACTAAAATAATAATTTTCACTCTCACAGCTAATTATAAGTAAAAAGATCGCTCCGTGCACGATCTAAAAGGGGCTGGCTATACAAAAACTCCAGATCACAGTGAAACAATTTTCCTACCGCACCACAGCTCACCTTCACATTTATACTAAAAAATATTTGGGATAAATCCGTATTTGATTTGTGGCCTTTGAGAGACCAGATTACATTTGTGTTCAGATGCACGTGTGTCAAACAGTTCTGGAGAATATCATAATAATGACTCGAGCAGTGATGGAGTGTTTTATCCTGTAAAAGACCCAGTCCAGAATAGAAGCCCATCACTTCAATTTCAAAGCCGTACCATTTCTATACGGTAAAAATCCAGTGAGCACATATGCACTCAACAAGAGCCCTTTTCCAAAATAATTCAAAAAAAAAACTTAAATATCAAAATATATCAAAACAAAATTTATTTACCAAACTAATGCAAAAAAAAAAACACCATTTTAAATGACGTTTTTTCCCCTTCCACGTCACCCCCCATTTCCACGGTGGCATCGTCCAAAAAAAAAAAAAAAAAGAAGAAACGCCATTTGGAATGGCGTCTTTAAAAACGCCATTTTGAATGGCGTTTTTAAAAACGCCATTCAAAATGACGTTTTCAAATTTTCCCACAAAAAAAAAAAAAAATCGTGAAAAAATGAAAAAATTGATTTTTTAAAATTTGAAATTAATTAATAAATTAAAATTATAATTTTGATTGAAATTAAAAATATAAAGATTTGAATTTGTAATTCATTAAAAAATTAATTTAAAATTTTTATTAAAAATATTTTTTAAAAGATGTCAAAAAAAATCTTAAGAAATAAAAAGAAAATTATCATAGAAAATAAAAAAAAGAGAAAGAAATATGAAAGAAATAAAAATATGAAATTTAATTGAAAAACATCATTCGAAATACTTGTCCTAAAAATTTTTAAAAAAATTATAAATTTTAAAATTTTTAAAAAATCAAAAAAAAAAGAATTATAATGTAAAAATTTTAAAAAATAAAATTTTAAAGATTAATTGAAATTAAAATATTATTTCAAATTACTTTCTCAAATTAAAAATAATTAATTTAAAAAAGATTCAAAAAATTTTGAAGAATAGGATAAAATTTTTTTATAAAAATATAAAGAATTGAAAAAAAAATAGAAATTATAATTGTAATTGAATAACAAATTTTATAATTTTTAATTTTAAGAAATTAGAATTATAATTGTAAATGAAATTAAAAATTATATTTTAAATAACCAAATTAATTTAAATATAAATTTTTAAAAAATATTATAAATAAAAGAAAAAAAATACGTAATAGAATATCAAAAAGATAAAAATGAAAAAAAAACTAAAATTAAAATTTAAAATTATAAAAATTATAAATTAGATTAAAAAAAATATATCATAAAAGAATAAAATTAAATTAAATTAATTACAATTTCTTTTTTAGGGTATTTTATAAATGTGACTTAAAAAAATTAAATTTGAATCTTTTTTAAATTAATTATTTTTAATTTGAGAAAGTAATTTGAAATAATATTTTAATTTCAATTAATCTTTAAAATTTTATTTTTTTAAATTCTTACATTATAATTTTTTTTTTTACAAAATTTTAAATTTATAATTTTTTTAAAAATTTTTAGGACAAGTATTTCGAATTATGTTTTTCAATTAAATTTTAAATTTTTATTTCTTTCAAATTTCTTTCTCTTTTTTTTTTCCTATAATAATTTTTTTTATTTCTTAAGATTTTTTTTGACATCTTTTAAAAAATATTTTTAATAAAAATTCTAAATTAATTTTTTTAATGAATTACAAATTCAAATCTTTATATTTTTAATTTCAATCAAAATTACAATTTTAATTTATTAATTATTTTTAAATTTTAAAAAATCAATTTTCTATTTTTTTCACGATTTTTTTTCTTTTTTTTTGGTGAAAAAATTTGAAAACGCCATTTTGAATGGCGTTTTTAAAAATGCCAAAATGGCGTTTTTAGAAACGTCATTCCAAATAGCGTTTCTTCTTTTTTTTTTTTTTTGGACGATGACACAGTGGAAAAGGGGGTGATGTGGCAGGGTAAAAAACGCCATTTAAAATGACGTTTTCTCCTTTTGCATTAGTTTGATAAATAAGTTTCTTTTTGATATATTTTGGTATTTAAATTTTTTTTTTGAATTATTTTGAAAAAGAGCTCCACTCAACAAAGTTGGGGTCCAAAAGAACGTGCATCATTACATTCTGAGTACAGTCAATTTTGAGACAATGATACAGCAGTCAAAGAATCCATATACCGCACCATGTAAGCATTGCCTTCCTTTGTCTAATTAAAATTCCAAGCCAGTGGTTCTGAATGTCATCAGCCAGCGGGGGAACATCAATGGCCAAGAGCCTGAAAAGAACCAGCATTTACTGCAAGATTACAAGGACCTAACTCTGGCTTTCTTCGCGACCACTTGTACCAATTACTTTGATGAATTAAGAATTGATATGAAGGAAGGTCTAGATTCGATTTTATGCATGTGATGACACTGCCATTAGCACCAACAGCTTCTGTAATGCTGTTTGGCCTTCTGAAACCAATCCCAGTTCCACCGAGATAAGGATATTTAAGATAAGGTAGAAAGAGTTCTGTTCAACCTCCAAGATCTGCACAAAAAAACTCATTTTTGTGCTTGTGGCTTCCCAATAGAGTGTAGATATATCGAGATCGAAACAACCCTGAAAGAAAACATGCAATTAACTTCAACACAAGTGTAAATTTTGGATTTGGGTCCGGTAACAAGGTTGGAGATAGTTTCTATACAGTTTGCACCCTGAGGTTTTCAGAATCTCTCTCCTCAGTCAAAATGAAAAACTAGGGTATCTAATGAAAATGAGGATCTGGAGTTCAGATGCTTACGTAGATCCAAGAAAGAAGGCAAGGGAAAGATGGAAGCCAAACAGAAACACTGATACAACAGCTGTCAGAAGCATTGCCACTGAAGTTGAATAGACCTGTAAATAATGCAAGCACATAACAGTCAGGAAAAACGAAAAAACAAAATTCAAGCAGAGATACATAATTGGAGTCATATTCACTCCTTCGAATAGCTTCTTCTATAGTTCAAAAGTGAGTAAGATAATGTTCTAAGTCAGATGGCTTATGTTAGCTGAACTGCAGGCATATCACCTCTTGCATTTACAGTATAAGGTTTAATAGTGTCACCATTTTGCTGACAAAATGTCGGACCAGCTTGCTGGGGGAGGAAGTTTGATAGATGACATTTTCTGTTTAAACCTTTTTTTTTTTTTTTTGTTCCTTTCCAACTGAAAGAAGCTCATGCTTCTGCAATTATCCATTTTTTCTAATTTTCACACATTAAGAACTATTATCAACCAAAAAGAAAGAAGCATCCAAACTTATCTATACCTATGAGAAATCATTTGGACCACAGATCAGGTATAATATCTTAAATGAAAATTGAAACTTTGCACCAGTGAGTTCGTGAAAAGTGAAAACTAATTTTGTAGAATATTACCAGAGGATTGTTAGCTTGATTTTGAGAAGCAATGGTGCACCTATCTTTAAAGTATGTGAGTGGAACTCCATAAACTACACCTATCTTGGTTTTGCAAGTATGTGAAGGATTTTTATCAGTGAAATAAAGCCAAACAGTCCAAATCTTATCATTAAGCACATAGCATAATCCATTGTTCATTCTGCACATCAGAAAGCAAGCCACTGACCGGAAGGTCAGGGTCATTTTTTTTAAGAGGACAAGGAAGCCCATCAATCCATCCTTTAAATCGATAAGCTTGTGAATCAACTATGAAAAGATGGCATCTTCCATGTGTTTGGGATGCAAAGCTCTACAAGCCTACATAATTAATATAATAGTTTTACTTGATACATAATAGAATGCAGCTTCCGATGTTTTTTACCTTAACAATGTTGTTGGCATACTTCATAACCATTGATACAGCAATGCCACTGCATATAAACCAAGAGAACTCAGATAACTGCAAAATATAGAAACTACATTCTTAATCTTTTGATACAAAATACCTGAGCGCATGATTGAAGATCATGCAAACTGTGATAAATGAATAGCCATGGAAGAAACCTCTGTATGGCAAGGCATAATCAGGTCTAGCAAATTCAAGATAATTGCATGCATTTTAAGATTTAATGATGAATTATAAAAATGCATGAAAGGTTTCTGAATGCTCACTTGTTCATGACTTCATCATAATCCTGAATGCAAATTGCAATCAGATTAAAAACCATACCGAAGATGTACAGCCAGAAGTTCTGCACATTAATATTTCTTGAAGGACGCTTTTTAATAATAGCCTGCATAGAAGTACATTAATATATCGTAGTTGGCCAATGATGGAGACTGAACACAGTTTTTCACACAATATGACAAGAGAAGCAAAGATGCAATCCCATATCCACCTTATTGAGCATACCTCTGTGTATACCCCAGCAAAGCCACTCAGAAGTGCCATGACCTGGTAAAGAAATTTTTGATATTACTATTATAAAGTCCAAATAATTAGGTAAGAGAATTCCTCAAGTAGAAAAAAGTGCTCCATAATATCTATAACTCACAATGGCCATCACCCAACCTTGTAAAGGAGTCTGAAGAACATGATCAGAACTGCATGAAAAATAATGTCTGAGGTTATGGAGTTGACAAACCCAAAATTTGAAGAATAATCACAAGGATATTAGAGTTAATGTGTGTGTGTGTGTGAGAGAGAGAGAGAGAGAGCTTTTGAGACTGGCTACAATTATCATTTAAGTCTAAGAGTAGCTAGAGGACCAATGGATCATAGCAAACCCATGAAGAAATAATATATTATGCTTACGAAGGGTTGAGTTGAGCTGTTGTGCACCCTGCACATAAAAGAATAAAAGCTGCCCACTGGATTTCGCTTAACCTGAAATAAAACAATTGAACAATGGAGCATGCTTAGCATTCGAACTTAAAGGTTTAACAGTTGGTCAGAAAACAGATCACCTAGCAACAGGACAGAAACATTACAAGAAGCAGCAAAAGTAAAGGAAAATCATTGATCAACACAAATCAGAACAGTTTTTTTTTTTTTTTTTTTTAAAGAAAGCTCATGTACTAAAATTTCTGCATATTCATCAAACATGAGAGAAAATAAGAAGGTTTATAACCAAGCCCTACTAATGAAGGTTGCGTACAGGGTAAGTGCATGAGATTTCATTTTATCAGTTCAAAATCTCATCTTGATATGTAGAAATTACTCCGTGTACATGAAACTACATTAACTTCGTCATCGATTGATCTCCCTGAAACCTCAATCAAAACTTCATAAATTTTTAAAATTCTTCAGCCTTCCTGAATCCAAAATGGGGGTTAGAAACCATAAAAGAATGCATGTACAGCTAATAACATTTAACCAAGGAATTTTGGAAAAGGGCAGTAACAACATATAAAATGGAGGATGCTATATACTATGATGATAACAATAACAATACTAATCGAATACCAGTTACCAATACCCATACTGGTTGGGGACTAGTACAACATGATACTAACACATAATGTCCTATATTGATGCATGGTATGTTAGTTGGTGCCGACATAGCAAAGATGACACCAACTACCATATGTCGGTACAATATGGTATCAAAAGGTGTATTGGGTTCCCTACCAGTACAGTATGCCCAGTATGGACTGATTCAAAATTGATACTTCAACCCTTGAATGCTAGGCTGATTGATGTCAACCTTCCCACAAGTTATAGCTATGATGCAGATACTCTCGTAACAGTATGTTCAATGAAATAAATCAAGATTCCATGATGTTTGTCACATAGAAATTCTTGTGGAGGGGCTCCAATTCCCACACCAGTAAATGAAACATCAGAGAAACCAGATGGCATCGGCGATAACAACAACAAAAATTAAAATAAAACCACTTCTATGCATAATATGCAAGAATTATTCAGTAGCCCGAGTTACAATTTCTCCACAGGAGATAAGCAACTGCAGTCACCCATCAGATAAATAAATAACTACATCCCGTTAGACAATAAAGTTCTTACTTCTTCTTTAGGATGATACGGTATAACACACCGGTGCTGATAATATTTAGGTTCTTCAATATCTGGTAAGCAGGGGCATCCACATATGCAAAGATGTAATACTGGTAGCAATAAAATAAAAATTGGTCATGGCGTTTGTTACTGCAAATTATTATTTTTTTAATCATCAGAAGCATCTGTAAAATAGTTTACCTGTAGTAAGTTCTTAATGAGGTAAAGTATTGCGGGAATAGGATAAACACTAACTTCATCAAAAGATGTACTTAACCTGAAAATTACAAGATGGTAAACATAAATCCAATATGGTTAATTTAATAAAGACATGATGTTACATTTAATCTAACTTCTAAACTAGTCAAAAATGCATGGTTGGACACTAGATCGGAATGTTAATTTGTAAGGTTAATATGTATAAAGAATCCAGTAAAATATTAGCAAGCAGACCAACATATCAATTAAAGACAACTTTAATGTGCCAAAGGAGAGGTCTATCCAAATTTTCATTTAAACCAAAGATGAATATAGTAATCCTCCCCCCACCCCCCAAAAAAAAAGTCCCATAGATACCACATGTTTACAAAAAAGAAAAAGGTAGAATCATAGCTAAGGTTAGTCGAACCATCTTGAATTGAGCGATCCAAGGTATATCAAACCAAACTGGCTAGGAATGGATGGTTTAGGCTCTTAAAATGGGGCAAGGGGTGAATCGGTTAGAACCAGGCCAAACCAATCAATTCTGCTCGGTTTCAAGTGATTCTAACTCAATCACCTAGCCAAACCAACCCCTCCTCATAAAGGAAGGTTCAGGGCCATCCAGAATCCTCGTCCCAATGCTTCATCCCCGCTCCTTTTCAAAACCCTACTGCACTTCACTGCCCACTTGCATTGTCACGCCACCTCTCTCATCAATGATTGCCTCCCCAATCTCGGCTCCCCCTATTGCCTGACCCCATCATTGATGACCTTGGCATCCCTTACCTCTTCTCCTTTGATGCCCTCAGCTTCACTGCTCTCCTCTTCTGCATAGTCGCTGCCATTGACGCTCACCTTAGCTTTAGTCTTGCTACTCTTCTCCTCCATGTTGTCACCATCATCAACACCCTCTGGCCTAGCTATCGGCCTCGCTGCTCTCCTCTTTTTTTTTTCTCTCTTTTTATTTTTTTGCTTTTTCCATCCAAAAAGCACCAGGCACCCATGTTAACCTGACCGGTATGCAACTGCATATCATGTGTCGACACCATATGGTATTGTACCATTACGTACTAACCCAGTACTTGACTGGTTTGGGTCACAATACTGATACCTTGATCATAATAATAGCTATAACAAGTTAATTGCTTTCAAAATGAGATGTATTAAAATCTTGCTTATGAAAGTACTTAATTGTCTCAATAGAGCTTAGTGAGAATGCTACAATTTAATAGGATAGACTAAGTATTCTTTATGGTAAAACCTGAATGCTACTTCCGTGCTTAGAATGCTACGTTCTTAGCGAGCATGGCACATCACTATCAGTTTGTTTCTCTTATCACTTCATTCAACTAAACCAAAAATTACTATGGTCAAAACAATTAATTATCATTTGCAGCATATTGTAAGAATTTTAAGTTTCATATAAAACTTAAAAAAAAAAAATTCATGAGATGCTTTAGTAAGTTAAACAACGTTTAACAATCTTGATAAATAATATATAAAAATGTTAAGGCCCTAAGATTAAATAAAATAGCAAGATGTTTCATTCTTATAGGTGGTTTCTACGCAATGTTTTTTTCTTTAATCTTAAATTGTTAAAGAAAATGAACATGTAATCAGGAAAAGGACAACAACTTTCAGTAATAGACGAGCTTACTTGTTGTCTTCCGTGACACCTTGACTTTTCCAGATTCTAGCAAGGGCTACAAGAGAAAATGCACATTTTAAAGCCTCCACCTAGTCAACAAGAATGGAAACGGATAGAACAGTCAAAAAGGGCGGTAAAGACTTCCAAATTCACTACTCTCTCTCACGCACGCATGTGTACACACATAAAAGCAGATATAATTGCCATCCAACATCTCTTCAATTTGAAAGAACTAGTCAACTAGGTGTTGCAGCTTTATTCATTTAACAGCACTGTTATTCGCACCGAAAAGTTTGCTGTTGTCACACTGTATTCATACTTTCCAGCTCTTTTGGACCACACAATCAGTATTGCCTGTGAACTTGTCAGCAATGTTAATGCAAGCGTAACAATTGACCTGCCAAAGAAATAAGTACAACAAGAAAATCACTTTAGATGGCCACTTTATTTCTTTCATCATATAATTTAGACATTCTGCAGTGGTCTTACTTTAGCTTCCAACTAGACTTGTTGTTCAAGCCACCTACAGAGCTAGGCATGCTGTTAGTTACCACTGCAGAAACAAATGCAATTGCATGGTTCAAAAGAATAAGGACATGCAGCTGGAAACCAAAACAGGTATTAACCTATCAAGTGTGGCTTCAGAAATACAGCTTGAACAAAACAATACCACCAGAGAGAGGCTTCCCATGTAGACTCTCTATATCATTTTGAGATGCATCCTCATAGTTTTCCTATAAATATCATAGCAAAAAATTTTTTTTAATGTTTAGGATCAACAAAAAATTACTTATAAAGCCCTCGTAACTATATAGCAGAAAATGAAAAAGCTTCAGTTTGATAGTAAAATCATGACTTGTGGTTACTAGAGGATAGGATTATAATAATCATCGTGATCTTTCTTAGAAGAATGTCTCAAAAGAAACCCAAAATTCAAATAAATAAGGACTTTTTACAGTATTTTGACTTAATATCTGAAAAGAAACCCAAAATTGAAATAAATAAGGACTTTGTAGCAGTATTTTGACTTTATATCTACTAATCTACTGGTACAGACATGTCATTCAAAATGTGTAACCCTGCAATCAAACCCATCCTCCATTGGAAGAACAATCCATTAGAGGGTCCCAGAAACATGTTGAAAATGATTAACAAAAGAAATCTCAACTAAGAATTTGAGCAGATGTTAGAGATTCTCCAGATTGAAGCACAGATTTTGTCTCTTCAATTTATATGCATCGCAAAAATATTCTCCAAAAGCTAAGAAATCAACAAATTATTTCACACTCTTTCCTTGGTTGAGTGACTCACCAGATTATTCGATCAAACTGATCAAGAATTGTTTAATTATTCATAAACCTTATGATTTTTTATGAA
Source organism: Elaeis guineensis (assembly GCF_000442705.2). Taxonomy (NCBI): domain Eukaryota; kingdom Viridiplantae; phylum Streptophyta; class Magnoliopsida; order Arecales; family Arecaceae; genus Elaeis; species Elaeis guineensis. The sequence continues at coordinate 7,514,459 of NC_026000.2, read as the reverse complement.
CAATGCATGATCCTTCCATGGAACATGTCCATTACAAACTAATAATGATAATCATTTGTAATGGTGGTATTAACAATTGTTTATCATTGCTGTGTTTTTCATGTTTATTTTTACTTGAATATATCAATAATCCTACATTATTTATTTTCTTTCAATTTTTTGATTGACAGAATTCGTTATATTTTTTAAGAAATGCTAAGTATTACTTTCAAACTCCAACTATTTAGACTAGCTGATTTGTTCCCAAATGCCAACCTTATGATGATGCTAATCTGCAACAATTTATTCTTAGATTATCAAGAGGTTTAAATGGGAACTGAAAGAAAAGAATGTACAAGAAAAACTGCTGAATTCAATTTGACCAGTTGGTAGTTGCAAAAACGCCAAACATCAACTAACATACATTTTGTGCTACTCGAACAAACAACCAATCCATCATACTCAAACCAATGAACCACCATTTTGCCTCAAAAAGGTTTATATCCCATACGAAAAATTTAAGAGGGCCTATATACCAGCATGGTCATGAATGTATGTTTATATATTTGTGCATATACATCCATGTATATAAATGTGTATCTCTACATAGTAAGTATAAATATACGTATATCTATATCTATATCTATAACTCTACATGCCACCTCCCCCCCCCCCCACCCCCCACCCCCAGCAGCCACACATACACAAATATACATATCATGAAGTAGCACTCGTACCATCTTACCCTAGTCATTTCTCCATCATGGCTCCCCCTGTCCCCCCCTCTGTTACCAAATATGTTTTATCTCCACATATCTCTCTCCACTCATCTATCTGACTCTCCTAAATCTCTCTTAAAAATAAAAACTGATATTAGTAGTCTATATCCTTTACACCAAAAACATGCCTAGATGACAAGTATCATACAAATGATAATTACTGCAAAAATCATGGGACATGAACTTAACCAACACGGGAATTAGTGTATTAAAAAAAGCAAAAAAAAAAAAATCTGAAAACATAAGAAGACAAGACGAAGACGGGTAGTCTATATCCTTTACATCAAAAAATGCCTAGACGACAAGTATCATAGAAATGAATAATTTCTGCAAAAATCATAGGACATGAATTTAACCAACAGGAGAATTAATGTATTAAAAAACGCAAAAAAAAAAAAAAGAAATCTGAAAACATAGGAAGACAAGATGAAGACAGGTATCAACTTCAGAATGAACAAACGAAAATCACTATGAAAGGATAGCAAAGCTTTAACCAAGACAGTTACATAATTCTACAACTATTCCAAGAATCTAAGAACAACAAACTACACTGTGCATGTACAAGTGAAAGATCGTCAGCTCATTACAGATTTCATGACTTCATCTTTCTCCATGGAACAGTATTCCTATGTTAATGGAGGTTCTTCTCTACTCAGATTTCATGCTTACAGGTCTCCGAAGCATATGTTTTGTTTTTTCATACACCGCATAGTGCTTGATTTTACTCTGACAACATTACAGAACTACAGCAACATATTTACCATCTCTACTAGGATCTATACTACAGAGAGCGGCAAAAAGTTCATTAACCTCTTAGACTTTTACAGATGTCTATACTGCAACACTACAGACAGATCTACAACTGAAACATCCTTGATGTTCATGGATTACATATCAATACTGATTTTGGGTTCTGTATTGTTCTATATATTACCAATTGTTTGTTCCAATACTTGGTTACTATGTATATTATTACATCTTTTGGGTTTGTATTTGCTATCTGAGCCTGCTTTTGCTCTTGCTGGCTCCAGTCATGTCCTGTTTCTTGTAAATATCACTTTTGGTGAATAAAAGTTTCACTTACTACCAAAAAAAAAAAAAAGATCGTCAGCTCAACCTAAAATCTATATAGACTGCAAATTACAAGGAAAAAAAAAACAAAGGATGAAAAATGCCTATATTCAAGTAAAATACATCATTGAGTTCGAGTATTACTTAGATTTTATTTGAATAAATCAAAGGTAAAAAAAAAAAAAGAGTATGTAGTCCGAATTTTCTACAGAAAAATGCTTCAAATAAACAACTAGCACCACACAACATCTATTGCCCAACAAATAAACCAAGGAATAACTAATAAACAAATCGAATGCATCGTTCAAGCAAATAAACAAAATAGAATTCCGAATTTGTCCCTAGTTAATCAAAGAAAAGGCCAACCAACCAAAAAACGTAGACGTCCATTCCAAGCGGAGAAAACGAAATCAAACACAAACCCTAGATATGCAAACTATTGAAAACAAGAAACTCCAAAAAACACAACTAAACAAATTCCATCTCTTTAACAGCCTAATAAATGCCTCACATCAACAAACCAAAGCAACTCCAATACTCGTATCAAGAAACTGACAAGAAACACTGATGGCAATTCAAGAAGTTCCAACAAGAGGAGCTTAAGAAGCGCCATTTCTTCACCCAAGAAACCGTCTCTTGGCTCATCAAAAAAATGAAAAGAAAAAGGAAAAATAGGGCCTCCAAGCCACTTTCTTGAATCGCATTCTTGGCATTTGATGCCAAAATATAAGAAACTTAGAAGAAGGGGGGCGTCATATCTCTCTTTTACCTGATCTTTGATTTTTCGGTACTCCATCTCTCGGCGAGTGCGGAGGGAGGAGGCGGAGGGATCTGAGGGCTCACTCTTCTCTTCTCTTCTCTTCACGGGGCTCTCTCTTCTCTTCTCATCACGGCCCGCTGGGCTTCCCACCCCTTTTTAACCCCACCTCGCCGACGGATCCTCGATGGCAATCAAAATATTTATTTTTTCTATAAAATCGGAGCCACATCGGCTGTAAAACACAAAATATAAAAAAAATATGTATCTTCCGCGCGAAAGAAGGATTCACCTTCATTCTTGCCCATCCACCATTGGATCTTCCACTGTCACTTTAGATCTGTGGACTGAGTGATCCGACGGTGGATGGGCGCGAAGGAGGGTGAAATTTATTTATTTTTTAAGCGCGCTGCGTTCCGACGCGGCACGTAGCTCACAGAATCGGACAGGTCTCAGGGCCACCACCTGATGACTTGACGAGAGCATTTGAACGGAAAGATGAATAAAAACAAAAAAGGGTGCATGGTTATCCGATGGGGTGAAATTGGATTTTCTTCGACCTACTCAAATTGGATCCTACAAATAATGAGAAGAAATAAGAGAATTGTAAAAGCAAAATTCTAGTTCCTTTTTATTAATTAGATAATTGATTATAATCTTTCTATTTACACCACTCAAGCACATCTTTACGGTCTGATCAATTTCGTCTTCTACTTGGGAGAGGTTACAGCTTGTTCCAAATAACAATAAAGATTGAAACTAAGTATGAAAAAATAGAATCCTTTTAGTTTTAGATCTCAATCTTGTCTTTAATTATTTTATTTAATTTTTCTTAAATTATGAATTATGTTAGATCAAAATCTTTTCCAAAAGATCATTTTTTTTATTTTGATACCTTATTTTGAGACTTAAATATCATTATATGCCTTCAATTACCGCACGCACCAAATCATTTAGATTGCATGAGAAAGTTATGGTCTCTAGAAATTTTGATATGCAATTCAATTCCTAATATAACAAATCTTACTCCTATTTTCCATTTAAATCTAATTTAACAAAGGAGATGCTATTCCATATCCTAGCAAGTTACTTTAATTTAACTAAGGTGAAATTGATAGAATAACATTTAAATTTACTAAAACTCTTTGAAATAGCCAATAACATCCCACGGAACTTGACCGTGAGTACAAGGCAGAACTTGTGAACTTCTATAGGAAATAAAAGATGAAGCAGGGGAACATAATCTTATCTCAGTCCAAAGTCTAACATAACTTGATATCATTAATATGCATTTTTGAAATGGATGGATGGGTGTGAGCTCTTGGTTAATCACATTGACTGCGGATTGCTAGTCACAAGTCAGTGTGTGATATTGTGGATAGCCTCGCGATGGGTAAGAATATGATATCATCGATTATCTTACCACGGATGGAAAAAATATTTATTACCTATCATAAAAAATATGATCGTGATTAATCTAAAGTTGAAGATAAAATATTGAACATATACATGTGTACCTAGTTGGTGAGCGTGGACTATGGGATGACAACGTTATTATTGAATGCCCCATTACAGGTAAAAAATATGATACTATCAATTATCTCATCACAAATAAAAAATATGATCAGTATTAACCCAAAATTGAAAGATAATTATTATTGAATTCGGATCATGTAGATCAGAATGTGACAAATATGTTATTTGAAATCACTATTGAATTTGTTGTTGCATAAAATATCATTGGTGAATGGAATGATTATTTTGATATATGAGGTATATGCATGTTTTCTGGTTTATTCGAGCTGTGGTGAATGGTTGATATATGATTTTATGATAATTGTATATATTTTGTATTGATTATTTATTATTTTCTACCTTTTAATTATTTATGTGGGTATATGTCTGGGAATTTCTACTAAGCCGTTAATTCGTATCATTTCTTCGCTTTTTTATAATTTATATTAACTCAAAACTTTACTCAAAAAGGCTATCTGGAATGTATTATTTAAGCTTCTTGATCCTATATATATAACTAGGATCTACCCATTGCATAACTAAAGTTATAAATACAGGCTCGCATAAGTCCTCATATATTCTTCCTATTTAAGCTCCAGTATCCTTACTAAGCTAAAGGTTTAAATCCATTTAGATCTAGTTATAAGTATCACAAAAACTATGATCAATCCAAAAAAACTCATACTATCGTGTCCCATAATCTACATGATCATGAGCTAGATCTACTTTGATATCATTTGTAACAATACAAAATTATACTTAAAAAAAGCTAGCTAGAAAAAATTGAGTTTTTTGGTCATCTATAAGTACTCATGATCTATGTATTGTATGAACGACGTGGGACTAAACATATATATTTGAATCCTCATGCAAAAGCTGCCAAATCCAAATTATATTGGAAAATTGAAGCAAGCCACCTCATATTTTTCCTTCTTGAAATCATCCAAATATGTGGATCCACCAAATTATTTTAACAAAGTCAAGAGAATATCCAGTTGTATCCTTAAATTTCTATCACAAACTCTTTTTTTTTTTTTTGAATGTAAATGAGTTAGAGAAAGCCCAACTCAGGGAAGATTGCATTAGCATACTATAGTTACAAATAATATTATTTACATATGATTATAATGTGAGGGTTGGATGCTAATTTTCCATCCAACTTCTGCATTTTCAGATATACTGAAATATAGAATTTCAAATAGAATAACAAATTTTATTTTTCAGAATTACAGGCTCTGCAATTCAGAGTAAGAATCAGCCATTAGAAGTCCTCAGACTGTTGCCACACTGATTCCTATAATCGTTGCTTACCAAGCCTCAAATATCAGAATCCGGTGTGGTATTTTCTACACTTGATTAGCACTCGTGTGGGGCCAATTTAGGGGTGTTTCGTCCAAGCATTTCCGCTTTGCGAATAAGAAGTCAACAGCTGATTTATAGCAACTCTGTCATACAATTTCTAGGAGTCTGAATAGATGTGTGGTCCCTAGCAGCTTGAGCATGCAGTCTAGGATAGGAAATGTTTCATAATTTGCTTGCAAATGTCGTTTGGGAGAAAAGCATGGAAATCGAAACACCACTTGCTTCGTTCCTTCTGCAGGATCCACTAGCCTAATAATTTTACTAAAGAGTGGCCTTACTCCACCATCCTAAAGGAATCGTTAACATTGTTTTGTTGAGAAGATATTCACTGATAACCACTTCCATTTCAAAATGTCCTGCTCAGCGGTGAAGTTAACTTCGGAGAGTTCCCATTGTAGGATTTGATAATCCACTATGTTATAGTATGGTGGTGTGAAAGACCCATCACTATTTCCTTTAAACTGCTCCAAAGCTTCAGCTGCATGATATTTTTAATGGGAGAGATCACAAACAGTAGGAGGAACCTCTCCTTTAAAGGTTGGACCGACAACCATGAGTCATGCCAAAAGGAGATATGCAGTTCGTTATCAATGTAGAATCTTGTTAGGATATACCGACCGGTCCCTCTCACCCCGACTTACCATCAGGCCCGCCTGACCGACGTCCGACTCTACCGACCGACGACTACCGACACCGTCCGACCGAAGGTATGTCGGTCGGACAGATCCTTTCCGTTTCCGACTGACCGAACGACGGATCCCTGGGTCTTCTCCCGACATCCCACAACCAAATGTCGATGCATGGCCGGTCGGCTCCCCCAAACGCCGTACGACTGCTAAGGGCCGCCGTCCTGATAAAGATATGCGGCATAGCCGTCCTGGGATATTGTCCTGCCAAGGACATAGATTAATCTCAGCGATTTGATAACCCACGGCGACTTGACAGTCCATGACGACTCTGACAGCCTCCGGCAATTTGACAACTCTCTCAGTTGTCTGCACTATTAATGGCGGCACCATGCCGCGCCCTACTATAAAACGGAGAAGGCAATAGTGCTGCGGGGAGATTTTTTCGAAGCTCCTGAACTCCCCCTCTCTAGTTTTCTCTCTCGCTGAGCTCTTCTGATTCTTTTCTACTGTTGTCTAGTTTCTTCTCTGATTTGACCGTCGGAGGGTCCCCGCCTGAGGCATCTCCAGTCAGTGTGGACTTCTTTTGCAGGTACTCGTTTCCGACGATCAGGCGACGAAGGAATTGGCTGCAACAAATCTTATTAGGTGCTGAAACAATCTTGCTATGGATTGGACTTGCATCCAGAAAACTGACAACCACTGTCTGAGAATTGCCTGCAGAGATAGCTGCTGATGACTATACTAACCTACCTTCACTAGAGTGCCCCATCGCTTTGATACATCAGAAAATAGCTTCCACCACCATTTGCAAAATAGAACTTGATTGAATATTTTGAGGTTGATAACTCTCAGGCTCCCGAATTCTTTTGGTCGACCGACTGTAGACCAGTTCTGTAAACACATACCTAATTATGATCCTTTAGAAGTATTCAAGAGGAATCGGCGTCGAAATTTATCAATTTTTTTGGCAACCTCTGATGGCAGAATGAAATTGGACATCCAAAATATCACAATTAGTGTGATGACTGCATTAAGAAGCATAATGCATCCTACGGAAAGAAATCTATCTATCACAAACTTGTGATGAACTCAAATTTTGATGAAAGAATATTTTGCGAAGAAAAAATGAAAAAGAAAAAAAAAAAAGTAGGGCGAGAGGAGAACTGATCATCGTCCCCATTTTAACCATCGGTGGAAGCATGGAGTGGGAAGAGCTTCCACTGAGCCATTCGAGGCAATCGTACGTCCAATAGGGAAACAGGACGACCCGTAAAGCTAGAGGCTTCAGCTAGGGAGATCTAGCAGGGCTCCAACAACATTCAAGACACTTTCCTTCTGGATAACGGACCCGAATCCAAAATGATGTGGATGATCGGATTTTGTCCTTTTCTTTTTAAGAAATTTTTTGTACAGTACATACGGTGCAATAACAGTACATCGTCCTTTTTTATTAGTCCATGCTGCTATACTTTTCAACGTCCATAAATGTGCCCATTAAATATTTGTTGATTAATATTTTTAATTTAAAATTTTAAATGATAAAAATAATTTTTTATATTAAAAAATTTATGACATCGCGTGATATGACATCCTATGATCTATTATGATATCTTAAAATATATTATAATTTCTTAAAAATAGAAAATCATGAGAAGAGAAAGATATTTTCGTCACTGAAAATTAATCATAATTTTTAATATTTTATAAAAAGAGAATGATGAAAATGTCCTTCCTCCTTTATGACTTTCTAAAATCCTCATTTATGACTTTCTATTTCCAGAAAGTCATAATATGCTTCAGGATATCATAATAGATCATGGAATGTCATAATTTTTTCAGAACAGAGAGATATTTTCATCATTCAAAATTTCAAATCAAAAAGCAAATCTACAAGCATTTAATGAGCACATTTATGGGCATTAGAAAGCGTAGCTACGTGAATCAATCACATAAAACATTATACTCCATATTGAATTTTCTACACCACATGTGGTGCACAAAGTATTTTCCTATCTTTTTCCTTTTCCCTCGTCCTCTCAGTTCTTCTGGAGATCTGATTGCATTCTTTAAGGATTCAGGCGCCAACTCGTACCTCATTGGTAATTGCGATCGTCTCTTTGGCACGATACCGTGCATCAGTTCAATATTTGTAGGATTTCGAAACTTTGAACTGGATGTGTCTAACAGTGGGAAACGTTTTACCAGCAGCATATATTTCATTTCTCTGTTTGATATGAAGTAAATAAGCCAAAGCTTGTCTTCCTTAAATATAAAATCATACATCATCTCGGCATGTTCTTATCGAAATAAAATAAGAGTAACATCTCAGGACTCAACATGATATATATAATACTAGCTCCCCGTAAAAAATTACTTAGAAAAAAGAAACGCAATGCAATCAGCTAGATGAAAGCATACCAAATACTTTTGGAATCCAGTGAGAGATCCTGACCGTCGACACCTACATGGTACTCGAGAAACCCTTCCTGTGGGAAGAAAAGCAGTAAGTAACCAATCTCAAGAATGCTTTCATGGGCCTGCTCACAGACTCGGGGAGAGGTCTGTGTCTTTCTCAAAAGTACCCAAGGTCAATTCCAGATTAACGAAACTCATATGTTGTGGTTCGACACCATTTCTAGACCTCGACAAATCTAGTCGATCAGTCATACCTCCAAAAGAATGAGTCCCTACCATCAACCTATGATGAAGTGGAGTAGTGATCACCTTGGATGGTAGTGCAAGATGTAGTAGCCCGTTGTTCTTGGCATTGGCATCCTGCTGCCTTCTTCGTTCCTCCATCTCTTTCCGATGTGCAGTCTGGTGGCCACCTAATGCTTGCAGACTGATGAAGCATTTGTTGCAATGAGAGCAAATGTAGCCTCCAAAAGGAGACCTTTGAGGCTCACTCGTTCCACAACCGAGCCTGAGCTCCAAATCAACGATAGAAGCGTTGCTACGAGCATAGCTACCATGAAGGGTTTGATTGGCGTTGTTCATGGTGGTGTAGTGAAGGCTAAAACAAAGAGAATTTGAAGGAGCAGCAATGGAAGCGGATTTCAAGAGGCCTAGAGAAGGGTTTAGTTATAGGAGCCTCTTATATAGAGGTTCTAAATTTGCAAGGTGATTGATTAATTGTTCCTTCAGGGTCCATACCATCCATGTTCAATAGGCCTAATAGAAGATGGATTTAGTTCAATGTTCAGAAAATTAAGGTTAATAAAATGCTTAAATATAGAAGCATGAAAATTGAAGTGAAATAGAGATTGATGAATGATATAATAAAATTCGCCACATAAAGTAAAAAATGCAAGCCGATTCCTTGACCATCCAATTGTTAGCAATCCTAGTAGATCCATAGTCAGATGAAATAGTATCTATCTGCACTCTTATTTCTATGCAGTATCGCTCATATTATCTTTGTTTGAAAGAGATTGCAATGCAAAAAATAAAAAAAAAATAGAAAAAAAAAAATATATATATATATATAGGTGCATTGAAGTGATAAGCTTTTGTCAATAGATAGAAAGGTTAACGACAATTTTAGCAGAATCATATGTTTCCTTTTTCATCTGAACTAGGAGGTATGTACCGGTCTTATGCCGAGAAGGTGTGGATACATAATATATATATATATATATATATATATATATATATATATATATATATATATATATATATATATATATATATATATATATATACCAATTATAGTTCATAGATAAAGGCAGACAATAATAGATGAATGCCATCGGGGGAGGAACATGTTTCTCTGGTAGAAATTCAGCGAATTCACGAGAATCATCATATTTCTACAATTTTCTAAGATAGCCGGTGGCATCGTTCGGTTTAATTCATGGATAAAGATGGATGAATTTGGTCAAATAGAAATCATTTTTTTATTGATATAAATGTCAATGAATTTAAAAAATTCTCAAATCCTTTATTTTATCCGTAGAATGTGCACGTTGTCATTGTAATTCATTTATAAATCTAGATAAATACAGTGACGGGTGAAAGATGGTACCATAACCCACCTCCCCTGGTGTCCCTTCACACAAATTTTATGGGAGATCAAGAATAAATAAAGATTGTGTGTCACTAAGGTCTGTCCCCTGGATTGACCGCTAATTTAATGTTAACTTAATCCCCGTGGAGTGAAATTTTATTCCCACTCTTTGATCCTGATGGCTATTTTTAGTCGTCGGCCTTGTACATCATTGCATGTAACTTCATGCAAAACAAATATATTTGCTGTCTAAAAGTAGGCGAAACTATGGGAAAACATTGTAATTAATTCCGTGTTTAAAAACTGGCCTAACCATATGAATGGCTAAATGTAACATGGAAGTCAAACAAAAGGAATGAGGGTTAAGTTTCCCCTAAGACATCCCCTTTTTTTTGATAAGACATCCCATTTAATAATAATAATAATAAAAAAGTTCCTCCTAAGGAAGTAATAATAAGATAAAGAGTGACTAATCTTTCTTTATATTTTAAATATTTCTCAAAAAATTAGTCATCTTTTGTTTTTCTCCTTTCTCTTGGAAAGCTTATGTACTGTCAAAGGATTGTTGCTTAGAGTATCATTAAGTAAGATATCAATTGATATATGGTTGATAGGGTTTTGTTATGCAATTCTTTTATTGCTTTTCCGGAAACCAAGGGACAAGTAGGGTTGCCCTAGATCAAACTTACTCTCTAGCAATGAAATCTTGGCTTGATCACCATCTTCCCTCAACAGAAGCTAGCCTAATCTTGGGTGTTCATCCCGGTTAGGGGTTTTCATTAAGATAAGATAACCCAAGTGAAGGATTTTGTTTGGAGAAAAGACTTGAGCTGAGCCCAACCCACTTCCGTTAATGACAATAATAATAAAAAGATACAAAAACTGAGATGATGAACAGACATTTGCACTGTTACACACACACACACACACACACATATATATATATATATAGTTCACGAACTACAGAAACAAAGTTTCCACCACTGCTTAAAAAGATCATAACAATTTTCTTTTGGAAGTTTTTTTTAAAAAAATTAATTATTAGAAGAAAAAAAATAAAGCGATCCTCACAGCCTCAGGGTGAGATCTATTTCTTCCGAGCACCCAAGGTGACCTCTAGACTCATAGTATTGTTCTCATCCATACTTAGCTTGTCCGTGACCACCATCAGCGACAGTCGACATGTGATTTAATGGTCTTGGATCTGAGCCTGAGCAATTTGACGAGGCGGCAGCCTTCTCCTCCTGCTGCCATTGCTTCCTCATCTCTCTCTCTCTCTCTATAGCTACTGAGCGTTCTTTTTTATTTTTCCATGCAAAAATCATAAAGTCCTATTATACAATGAAAGGTGTGCTATGCTTTGGTAGTGTAAAGCGCGCTACCAAATGCTAGTTAAATTTAGAAAAATGGTCTTACATACTTCTCATGTGGAAGCTTTGGGTTTCCACGTAAAACTAATGTCCTACTTCTCTAAGTACAGAAAACTAATATTACGACAATATAATTTTCTGTCCAAAACTCTATTTCAATTTGTTACTTCTTTATTCCTGAACACGTACATACTGTATCATAAATTATAATTATTTTTTTTAATAAAAATTGTCACGCCCCGAATCCAATACTCGGATCGGATACGTGATGGCCGCACACTCCTTAGAGCAAGCCCTAAAAAATATGCAAGGCCAAATTAAATCATTACAACCTTATCAACCATAATAATTTATTTCAATAATAATTCATAAAATCTTGCATAATTACAATTTAAATTTCTTCAATTCTCTGATCAGATACTATGACACTTTTATTTATCCTTCTGCTCATCCGTAAATTCAGGCCATAGCCAATCATAAGCATCCTGTAACTCTGAGAAGAAAAAAAAAATAAAGGGAGGTGAGCTTTACAGCCCAGTAAGAATTCCCATATCATATCAATATAATAATATAATCTAAAAATAAAGATAAGCAATAACACATAAAAGTCGATGTTCACTGTCCTGAATACCGCAAACATTTATAGATTATCTGTTTTATCAAAAGAGAATGCATTATCATATGTTAATAAGTGAAACAATTTTATTCAACGATTGTTTCATATCTTATCTTTCCATTTTCTTCTATTATCACATCATCTTTAATCCTTTTTTTTTGGCTTTAGCTTTAGCTTTGGCTTTGGCTTTGGACTACCAGGATCATGCGACGATCTTTTATTTGGATCGATTTCTGTGATCTTCCTCGGATCAAAATATTCATGATCTTTCTCGGATCAAAGTGACCATGATCTTTCTCGGATCAAATCATTCATGATCTTTCTCAGATCAGATTCTTCATGATCTTTCCCGGATCATATTATTCTTCCACACATAAGCCTGTGGGGGCTGTCCCAGGCATAAGCTCCTGGCAAGCTATTCCACATGACAAGGTCAGTCCAAACCATATTTTTCTTTCTTTTTATTTTCATGAAATTAAAATATTTGACTTCATTAATCAATTCAAATTTTGCAATGTAATAAATATGTCATACCCATATAATCATGCCATCAATCGCTGATACATATGTATTGATATAACATACTCATGCTCAAAATCATATAAATAAATAACAGTATCTCAGATATAACAAATTCATCGATCTCAAATCCAACGATGCAAAATCAAGGAGATAAAACCAACGGTAAAATAACATATATAATGATGATCATGTACAGGGATTCTTACCTTTATCGGTGACTGATCCAAGCACAGAAATCAATGTTCTTCTTTGATTTATGAATTTCTTTAACAAAATATTTCACTCGATATCATATGCAGACAATCGTATCTCTTCATAACCTTGATCAAATATAAAAATCATATATGGAGAAAATTACCGATAATCGATTCTAATAACACAGATCGAGGACCTCTCTTAGGATTAATCAAAATTAGGATTTACCTAAGTATCAGGATCCTCCACTGATCCATAAGACTTCTAGAGAGAGAAAATCCATGAAGAGAGAGAAAATTCTAGAGAGAGAAAGTAGAGAGAGAAAGTGAAGAGAGAATCTTTGTATCCTTTCGATGAGGCAATCATGGTCGAGATCATCGGAGGTCCTATCAGGGTGACTTAACATAAATCAAGTGTTACAAATTTCAAATAGAATCGGACTGGCATCAGTATACCGCACGAATTTCGGAGCAATTTCGGATCATCTTATTTTCATCTCAATTTTATCCTAGGGTCCGTGATGAAATCAGAGAGAGAGAAAGACACTAGAGAGATAAAATCTATAAAGAGAGAGAAAAAAATCTAGAGAGAGAAAATAGAGAGAGAATCTAGAGAGAAAATGTAGAGAGAAGGTAGAGAGAGGAGAGAGAAAAAATTTTTCTCTCTTCTACTTCTTTTTATTTTATTTTATTTTTATTTTTCTCTTTCTCTTTTTCTCCTTTTTTTTCTTTTCTTTTTCTTTTTCCTTTTCTTTTCTTTTTCTTTTTCCTTTTTCTTTTCTTTTCTTTTCTTCTTCTTCTTCTTTTCTTTCCTTCCCGCGGCTTGTTTTTGACCGAAACAGGGGATCTTTGATCCCCTCATTGGTTGGCCGACCGGCGGCGCAGCCGGTGCGGAGATGGTCGGCGGCCAAAGGAGAGGTGATCCGGCGGCAAGAGGCGGCCAAACTGGTGGTCGGCGGTGACCACCGGCGACAGAAAACGATAAAAAGAAGGATTTCTTTCGCAACAAAATTCGGCGACTCCGGTCGCCGGCGAGCATGCACATCGGCACGGGAAGGAAGGGGAAGGAGAGAGGAAGGAGAGGAGGCTTACCTCTGTCGCCGGCGAAGCTTTTTCGACGAGAAATTGGACATCACAGTGATGGGTCTCCGTGAGAAATTTTCGATGATTGCCACCGTTTTGCCCCGAGCTTTTCGATGGAAAGGAGAGAGGAGGGATCTCCTCCTTAAATAGGGCCGGAGGGAGCTTGTCTCCGACTCCGATTGGGAGCCGGTGAATGGAGGAAGAAGACTCCCTTTGGGAGTCTTCTCTCCTTTTTTTTTTTTTGTGGGTTGTGGCTGATTCTGGACCCAATTTGGGTCGGGGTGTTACATTCTCCCCCCTTCAAATAATTTCGTCCTCGAAATTAAGTTATGTTGTTGAGATATATTTCAAAGTATACATTTTTCATATCATTCTCAAGCTTACAATAATGTCTTATATATTATTTATTTCTCATGATCTTGTTATAACAAAATTATTTGAAATTTCAAATTCATCTCCTCTTATTGATTTCTCAACTTTTTTGAAGAACCGTAATATTTTAGACTTGTATTAATATACCACCATTATTTGTCTAATATATTTCACTCGAAATTCATAATTATCTCAGACTACCCTTGATAGAAAATAAATAAAGGTCAAATATCGGGCACTCTTCACAATCATCGATTTCTTTCTTCACTTGATCTTCCAACAAATTTTATATATAGACTCTCATCTTAAAAAAAATCTCAATCTTCTATATCAGTTTAAGTAACAATATTAAATTTTTTAAAAATATGAGATGTATGTCAGGACATTCTAAGTTTGAACTAATATCAGAACTATCAAGCTGTTAATAAACTTGAGATATCAAAAATTTCTTGGCCTTATCTACAATGAAGCAACCTACTAACAAAAATTATCAGGCTATGATCAGATTAGATCAAAATTTATAGCATCCTTTCATTATCAATAAAATCTTTCCTTATTTGCAACTAATGTATTCCATCATAACTTTTGATTTAAAGGATTAATATTTCTAATCAATTCAGACCATCATGCTTTTGCTGCGCACTCTGATCTCAACTTACCAAATTATATAAGTCTATCAAAGATAAAATATCCTTATATGTTAAATCAATCCAGGATAGATCCAACCTTCAAATTTCATATAAGACTTAGGGCAAAATTTTAAGTTTCTTTATCTTTACTACATTTGGGTATAGTATATAAAAATTAAATCTTGATCCACTTTCTATGTTTGAAATTATTGCATAAGTTTCATCACTCTTCAAGAATCCGACATGTCTAGAATTAATTGGAGTTAATCTTAGATTTATCTTACAATCATTTAGATAATTTCTAAATCAATCTTCCTTTTTAAAAGAATTAATTCTAACTTGACAACTAAAAGAACTCAAGCCAACATCCTTAAGTAGAATCAACTTGATTATTTCTTATAGAGCTCTCTTCATCACAACCCTTAATATTAATCGATAAATCCATAGAAAATTTTATCCCTTGTATAAGTCATTCAAAATTTAACACTAGCAAGATGTCTTAGTTTAATTTTAAAAAAAATCTAAAATTTGACTTGAATAATTAATACACTTCACCATCTTCAACAAAAAAATTAATCCACAGATAGTAATTTGAATTATTAAAGATTTCATCATAACCTGTATATTATACTCTGACAAAATAATTTTTTTTTCTTTAAATTAACAACAATATCAAAATACTTTTGATCCACTTAGAAAAATAAACTTTTGATTTGAGATTCAATGCAACTTGAAAGATCAAAGAATCCTATTCAGAATATGATATTTTAAGTAACCAAAGATTTCACCAAAATGTGTATCTCATATTCTCATAATAAAAATTCAAATATATTTTTTATTTAAAATTGAGTTTCTTATATGACCTCTTATGGGTTCAGTGTTCAAAAATATTTCTCTCTCATATGATGTAATTTTTTCTTAGACCATACCCTAATTTAACTTTCTTTGATAAGTCCAAAATTCATAATGCTCAGACAATTATCATCGAAATTAAAATATATATATATATATATATATATATATATATATATATATATATATCATGATCTTCAATCATATAAGTTTTACATTCCTAAATCATCTAGTATACTTAACATAACTTATCAATACCTCCCACTTCATTTTAAGGTCAACTCTTTTCATACTTAGGTCAACCGTACTAATTGAAATCTAAGATATAACTCGTCAATTTTATTATAGATATCATATGCCACTTATACATAAATTTTATCTTAATATCTACTGATTCGAAATCTAAATATTGAATCTTCTCTTTTATATCTATCATGTTCCTCATGATCATAATCTAAGTTTAAATATCACTAAAGTCATAATTTCAAATAATTATAATCTTAAGCTTAAATACTACTTAAATCATATTCTCTAATGATCATAATCTAAATTGTAATATCATTCTATTACATCCTTAATGATTATAACCTCAGACTCTAATATTATCTATCATACTCTATTGATTATAATCTCAAAGTTTTGATATCACTTATATGACAATCCCTAGTGACCTTAGACTTGGGCCCTAGTACTGTTCTATCATATCCTAATCACTTGTATCATTGTCTCCAAATGAACATAACCTAAGCTCTAAGCTCAGATATCACTCTGTCACATCCTATTGATCTGACATAAAGTTTTAATATTTCTTCATAATCTCTGATGATCTTAAACCTAAGCTCCGATACCATTCTGTCATGCCCCGAACCCAACACCCGGGTCGGATACGTGATGGCCGCACACTCCTTAGAGCAAGCCCTAAAGAATATGCAAGGCCAAATTAAATCATTACAACCTTATCAACCATAATAATTTATTTCAACAATAATTCATAAAACCTTGCATAATTACAATTTAAATTTCTTCAATTCTCTGATCAGATACTATGACACTTTTATCTATCCTTCTGCTCATCCGTAAATCCAGACCATAGCCAATCATAAGCATCCTGTAACTCTGAGAAGAAAAAAAAATAAAGGGGGGTGAGCTTTACAGCCCAGTAAGAATTTTCATATCACACCAATATAATAATATAATCTGAAAATAAAGATAAGCAATTACACATAAAAGTCGATGTTCACTGTCCTGAATACTGCAAACATTTATAGATTATCTATTTTATCAAAAGAGAATGCATTATCATATGTTAATAAGTGAAACAATTTTATTCAACGATTGTTTCATATCTTATCTTTCCATTTTCTTCTATTATCACATCATCTTTAATTATTTTCTTTTTGGCTTTAGCTTTAGCTTTGGCTTTGGCTTTGGACTACCAGGATCATGCGACGATCTTTTATTCGGATCGATTTCTGTGATCTTCCTCGGATCGAAATATTCATGATCTTTCTCGGATCAAAGTGGCTATGATCTTTCTCGGATCAAATCATTCATGATCTTTTTCGGATCAGATTCTTCATGATCTTTCTCGGATCATATTATTCTTCCACACATAAGCCTGTGGGAGCTGTCCCAGGCATAAGCTCCTGGCAAGCTATTCCACATGACAAGGCCAGTCCAAACCATATTTCTCTTTCTTTTCATTTTCATGAAATTAAAATATTTGACTTCATTAATCAATTCAAATTTTGCAATGTAATAAATATGTCATACCCATATAATCATGCCATCAATCGCTGATACATATGTATTGATATAACATACTCATGCTCAAAATCACATAAATAAATAACAGTGTCTCAGATATAACAAATTCATCGATCTCAAATCCAACGATGCAAAATCAAGGAGATAAAACTAACGGTAAAATAACATATATAATGATGATCATATACAGGGATTCTTACCTTTATCGGTGACTGATCCAAGCACAGAAATCAATGTTCTTCTTTGATTTATGAATTTCTTTAACAAAATATTTCACTCGATATCATATGCAGACAATCGTATCTCTTCATAACCTTGATCAAATATAAAAATCATATATGAAAAAAATTATCGATAATCGATCCTAATAACACAGATCGAGGACCTCTCTTAGGATTAATCAAAATTAGGATTTATCTAAGTATCAGGATCCTCCACTGATCCATAAGACTTTTAGAGAGAGAAAATTCATGAAGAGAGAGAAAATTCTAGAAAGAGAAAGTAGAGAGAGAAAGTGGAGAGAGAATCTTTGTATCCTTTCGATGAGGCAATCATGGTCGAGATCATCAGAGGTCCTATCAGGATGACTTCACATAAATCAAGTGTTACAAATTCAAATAGAATCGGACTGGGATCAGATATACCGCACGAATTTCGGAGCAATCTCGGATCATCTTATTTTCATCTCAATTTTATCCAAGGGTCCGTGATGAAATCAGAGAGAGAGAAAGATACTAGAGAGATAAAATCCATAAAGAGAGATAAAAAAAATCTAGAGAGAGAAAATAGAGAGAGAATTTAGAGAGAGAAAATGTAGAGAGAAGATAGAGAGAGGAGAGAGAAAAATTTTTTCTCTCTTCTTCTTCTTATTTTATTTTTCTCTTTCTCTTTTTTCCTTTTTTTTTCTTTTCTTTTTCTTTTTCCTTTTCTTTTCTTTTTCTTTTTCCTTTTTCTTTTCTTTTCTTTTCTTTTCTTCTTCTTCTTCTTTTCTTTCCTTCCCGCGGCTTGTTTTTGACCGAAACAGGGGATCTTTGATCCCCTCATTAGTTGGCCGACCGGTGGCGCAGCCGGTGCGGAGATGGTCGGCGGTCAAAGGAGAGGTGATCCGACGGCAAGAGGTGGCCAAACCGGTGGTCGGTGGTGACCACCGGCGACGGAAAACGGCAAAAAGAAGGATTTCTTTCGCAACAAAATTCGGCGACTCCGGTCGCCGGCGAGCGTGCACATCGGCACGGGAAGGAAGGGAAAGGAGAGAGGAAGGGGAGGAGGCTTACCTCCATCGCCGGCGAAGCTTTTTCGGCGAGAAATTAGACGTCACAGTGATGGATCTCCGTGAGGAATTTCTGACGATTGCCGTCGTTTTGTCTCGAGATTTTCGATAGAAAGAAGAGAGGAGGGATCTCCTCCTTAAATAGGGCCGGAGGGAGCTTGTCTCCGACTCCGATTGGGAGTCGGTGAATGGAGTTTTTTTTTTTTTTTTTTTTTTGTGGGCTGTTGCTGATTCTGGGCCCAATTTAGACCGGGGTGTTACAAAAACCCTCTTGAGCATCGGGATAAAAAATCGTCGTCCAGTATAGAAACCAACAGACAACTCGCAGAAAAATGCCTTCAACCTCCCAAGATGGAGCTTTTACTTCCGCTTAGACAAGGAAAGCGGGAAGGCGTTTGAGGACAAGAAAGCTGCACTCAAGTTTCAAATAATTTTCTAAAAATTAATTAGATGATCTCAACTTCTCAACAATAACTGAATACTTCATCATCAAGCAAATGAGCAAAAGGAAAATAAGCTATGAATTATTATTATTATTATTATTATTATTGAAACAATAAGCTGTGAATTATTTATTTCTATTTCTTGTTTTTTACCCTTTTTAGCAAATAGTGGTTTAACCACCACCCATGTCATTGATGTTATAAAATGGCTTCAAGTCTGCAGAGTGAAGAGCACCCACAACTCAAAACAAAGGAAATTGACGTAGGAAAGCAGGCAGACAGAACCGCCAATTAAAAACAACTATTCAAACCAAAGAAGAAGACAGAGGCAACCGAAGCACGGCCCTTAGCAAAAGACCTAGAAGAAAAACATCCAACAACAGTAACAAATGAAACTGTGGATGAAATGACTGGTTCAAATCCTGAAAATATTTTTATCCAGACTCTTAGATTATAGAGTTGCAGTGCTACACCTTGGCCAACCAAGTGGTTAGTAGACCAATTTTCTTTTAGGAAAAAGAGGGAGACCAACCTACACTATAATTACCAACTCCAGATATCCAGGACAGACTATTCAAGGCCCGAATCCTAGGTCTCCAATTGCTAAACGAAGGGGTGTGACCACTAGAGCAAGCTCCACTCTATGTCTAGTAGACGAAGTTGGTTGTAATTTTTTTTTTTTTTGGTACATTCACTAACAAAAAACATATATCCCATAGTTGCGGCCCTCCTACACTTGGAGGAGGTTCCTTACGGACGTTTCCTGGAACGTTTGGCATGTGCAATTTTTCTGTCAGTTCTTTACAATGACAGGTGGCACTTCAGCATTATTTTTAAAAATAGCAATTTTATTACGCAAAACAATAACAATTTGTTCTCTCAATCACTGACTCTTTTGATAGATGGCAATTTTCTAACTGTTGCTTTTTTACCCTAAAAAAAAAAAAGACTATCCGTTTAGGAACATATCGTCAATTTTCCATTTCATATATTGTTTTATAGCTTGAGTTCTTTGATCTATTATGGGGTGGTTATAGCAACAAAAAAACAATCTTTTTACATGCACTACAGTATAAATATGTCTATTAGCAGAACATTTATATTTTTTAACTTAACTCTAGAATTTTTGTTTTGAAAAAAAAAAAGAAAAAGAAAATCCTGAAATTTATACCAATCTCCATTTATACTACTAATTAAATTTACTCTTTTTTATTCTTGAGAGATAATTATTAGATGCTCGGTTAGTTGAATGTTCATGCATTTGCCCACCGGTTTTTCACTTTTTTTATGGTGTAGATCATATAATGCCAAAGTCAGAAAAATAACAATAATGTTTTTTTTTTGGGTAAAGGAAACATAACAATTAATTAGGACACTTTTTTTATCCTGTTGAATAGGATAACGCATTGGCCTGGTTCAGCAAAATGCCAAGATGAAGTTTAAAGCCATATATGCCACGAGTCGTCCATGTTCTTTCCCCAGCACCACTTTTCACTCTTCTATCTCCTGTGGACCACCTCCTCTTGTACAAAAACCCACCTTATGCCACCTCGCTTCATACCAAGTTACCAGCTCTCCTCTCCTCTTCAAGCTCTTCATCGTCTTCTAAATTTCTTCTCTCTCTCTCTCTCTCTCTCTTCCCTGCTGATATGAAGCCTGGATTTCGGAGCATGAAGGAAGAAGCCCGGGCCAAAACCCGATCTCTTTATGAAGCAGCCAATCCCATAGCATGCTCCAAATGCAGCAGAAGGTTTCCCACGGTGAAGGGCTTGAGCGAGCATCACTATTCCCACATCTGGGAAAAGACTTCCGCGGTCAAAGATCTCGGGCATAGCTCGAGCCAACGCCAGCAGGCACTACCTCCCACTGCTACTCCAGTCCTTCCTACACCTCGATTCATGGTAAGTGCTGCATACACCCCATCCATGGATCACATCTGAAACTATGGCCAGTCTTGCTTGCATGAAGGGATCAGAAAGCAGGTGTGGTCCATGAACTCGATACCATAAGCTCATTCCAGTCGCCATGTGGAGAGAGTGACTTCAGGCCGCCTCCTGATCGCATGAACAATAGCGGTAGGAGCCGTTTGCCTGATCCAATCCAATTCAGGGAAAGGGACGTAGGATGTTTCCATGTCTGCACGTAGGAAATCCATGCCTCTGAGGGGCTCGAATCATGTCGAGCTGAGCCATTTGAAACCATATCATCTCTGAAGAGGAACCTCCTTTTAAGAGATGGCATGCACATGGTGTCATCTCGGAAGTTGACGCATCTGTTGACATCTAACTTCTCCTAACCCATGAGCAGGGGAAGCCGGCGCGTCAACCTGACATAAATCCAGAGAAAAGCATCTGGAAGCCTCTACATGTTGCTGGAGAAAACTATGACGGCGACAAGGTAGCCGTTCCAGTTGGTGTCAACCTTCAATGTAGCCAGCTAAAGGCACCGGCGGAGAGTACAGGTGTTAACACTACAGATGAGGTTAAGCAAATGGAGCTGGACTTGAGCCTCCATCTGTAATGGTCTTCAACAACTTTATTTTGACTTCTCTTGCATTATGTTTGTGTTCCGACTGTCATTTGTGTTATGATTTAGTAGGTGTGCGCTACTGTATTTTCGGCATTACTTTGGATTATATGAATTTATTATAAGGTTGTCGTAGTTTTATCGTTCATGACGGTCGTGAGATATCACCCATATCGTAACTTAGTCGTACGTATTTGTTGGTTAATTGAGATCACTGCATGCCAAAGCTTTTGTTGACGGGCAAATCGGTCAACTTGTTAACTATAAGTTTTTCAGGAATAACTTGCTCGGCAATTTTGGATTTCCTTTGGGAGTCTAATTAGATTGCTACTTGTGGAAAAAACGTCTCAACTAGAGATGAAAGATATTCGAATAAACAGCACTTAATATATTGCCTGTTAAATTATTTTCATTATTATTTTCTGTATAAATTTTATAAATTCCGCCTTTTTATCTCTTTTCAATTGTGGTGCACCCCTGCTTATGTAAGTCAAGTACAAGCTCTTGAGGCAAGTAAATCACACTGGCAAGGTATAACTCCTCATCTGTCACTTGAAGTTTCGAGAAAATGCAGTCTCTTGCATTGTAACTCTGCACTTAAAACTGGAGGCTTCTCTCTTCCTAGAATTCTGCTAGCATCTCTTCAAGATTATCTTTGAGGTGACTGTTTCTTTTTTCCAAGTTTGTTACGTTTCTACACTATTTTAACATGTTCGAATAAATAAAGCAGTGTCTTTCCTCTCGTATTTATCAGCTATACGTAGAAAGAGAAACTAGAAAAATTATTATTCAAGTTTTTTGCAATAAAATCATTATTCAAGTTAGGAGCGAAGAACAAGCTATAGCTGTTCCTACAAGTTTGGATAACAATAACAAGAATATTTTACATTTACAATTCAGAAAACAAGAAAATAAACACACAAAATTGTAGCTTCGAAAGGGTACCATTTTGTGCCAATTTCTTCTTGAAAGTACCCATGTTGGACCCATTTATTATGTTCAGAAATTATAGTGAAGCCATACATATTTTTAGCAGCCGGTGAAAAGAGAAAAAATCAAATCAAATCTGACTCATAGAAAATAAGATACCAAAATAAATCTAGCCTATACTTTTATCCTCAGTCCCACTAAATTTTAAACCTAAGAATTTTCTTTTCTACACTTCTCGTAAAAAAGAAATGAGCAAATGCCAGATGAGCCAATCCATGTGTACAATGGAAAGTAATAAATCTGGCACCCAGCGAATGCCAAGTTGCCCCCTCACCGTCGAAAAAAACTTTGTTGCAACAGTGATACTATGCCAATTTTATCATAATCCAATGAAAATATTTATATTTCATCGATTGCTACATATTTCATCGGTTCTCATGCTAATACCTCATGTATCTTATTGATTCTCGAGTTTCAATTAGATTGTTATAAATTTGACATGATATTGTTGTTGCAGTGAAAATCTTTTACCGATAAGTCTAGATGGCGGACTACTAAGCCGTTTTTGTACTTTTCGGCCTTTGTAATGTTTTATGACCCGGCCTCGTTGACCAGATTGACCCGCAGCCTGGAAGCCACCCCAGATTTTTAAAAATCGATGTGTAACCCAACCGGGTCAATCAATCAAACCAGCCGAGTCAAACTGTTTTTGACCTCTCCAGGTCAGTCACTTAAAATTATTGAATAAAATAGAAGCTTAACAAATTATTTTACTAGTTAACTCTGCAGGACTAAAATTTTTGCCTAAGTTATGAAATTTTAACATTTTATATATTTATTTAATAATTTTATCTACTGAGAACTCCAGTTCTATAACTTTAATATGATTTTAAGTTCTTATCAAACCAATAGCTACCAATAAATATATGACCTGGGCCACATATTATAATGTACTCCTTGAAAGTAGAGATAATAATTTAAAATCAATGATCCATTGAATATGACACTGCCAAAATATTTAGACAGAAATTACATATCTTATCGACGATATAATCATCAAAAACACATCTAATAGATGATTTAATAGCATGATGCTATATTTTACTATAATTAATCATCAATGCCCAATAACTTTAGATCTATCAATCATAATGCATAAAGTGAAATTAGCAATTTATATATCATATCACATATTTTATTATACTAATACAATTAATACATTCATTTTTAAATCAATTTGATGCATAGATTAAAAACCACCAAAATATATAATGATATTTTTTGGTATTATAAAACATATCCAGATGATCTGGATCTTCAATTAGAATAGCCGTTGATTGTAGGAGCTAAAATTGTTCAATCCAAATATATATTATGCATTGAACCGCGAAGGTCTACTAACTAAACTTCCTTCAGGCAGTGTTTCCAACCACCAAGGAAAAAAGGGGGAAGACAGCGATAGCCAAACAATATATTCAATCCCTCGACGAGTTCAAACCTCAGGATCCCAGGGGATCAAGTGTGATACATGTGATACAATGGATATTAGATCAACAAAAAACTGAGCTCAATGTTCCTCATCTCTGAGTGTCCAAGTGGTTATAACGTTAAGGACCGATCAGTGTGACTGGAGATAGATGGCCATCAAAAGTTTCTGGCTGCCGTAAAAGAAAAGAATGCTACTCAAATTATTCTTCCCGGTGAATCTCACTCCTATATTAAAAAAAATGCTGCCCAACTTATTCTCTCCGCTGAAACAACACATACAAGGCTCGCCTGCTGTGCCCCGTTTCTCTTATTGTACAAGAAAATCAGCATGATGAATTACCTCCAACATGATGCTTATACGCTCAGGCAGCTTTCTTGCAGTAGTTTTCAAGCCATTCCATGGTCACGCTCTTTGGCCTCTCAAGTGGTAATCCAAGCGCACGATCCCATATAAGCTGCACCATTATGGAGGCTTAGAAAATCTCACATAGATAATTAAACAATCACCTGAAGAAAGTGGTAGGAAATGGAGGCACGAACCTGGGAGCCTATCCCGATGCTTCTTGAGACACCAAATAGAACAGTGTAATACCTGCATATACCAAAATTTCATTGCTTTCGTCAGTCTGCAAGCTCAAGTCAGTAGATTATATGTGCAGAGCAAATTATATGATACTTTGATCAAAGTCCTTGACAGATGGGCCACAGACTGCCGATTGTGGCATCTGACTATTGGCTGGAGAACAATAGGCAGATAAATGAATCTTATATATTAAAATCAATCCATTATGATATTTGATTTAGATAATCTCCTCTTTAACCACCATCTAATTATTCAACGTCTCCAGGGTGGGCTATCCCCTATTCAGTAGGCAAGTTTCCCACGGGAGCATCAACTTTAGCATGATACTTTCACTAAAAAGACTTATCCACGATGAACTGGACCTTGTAGCGCTATGTTAAAATTAAAAAAAAAACACCGTACCTTGCTTCAGACAAACCAAAATGGTTCAGCAAGACTCCACTATGAGCATCAACATTGGGCCATGGATTCTTCACCTGCACACATCTCAAAGAACAAGCATTACTTAACAATGTAGTAGAAACTATTACAAACTAGAAATCAAACCTACTTGACAACATCCTAGGCATGTTTTGGTTGTGAGTTCTGTTAAAATAACACAAACAGAAGAAGAAAAATTTCCAAATGTAGTAATGGTTTATAAATTTTCAAATATGAGCAATATATTACATCAATAGTGCTTTGACGTAGTCATGAGTGCGCAAACTTTGGATCAGAATTTCATTAGCCAATCCTTGTTATCTTTGAGATAGTTTTGTTAGGATACAAATATTAAAAAAAAGTTTTGTTGGGATACAAATATTAAGAAAGAGCATGACTAAATTACAAGTATTTTGCATCACCACAATCTTAGAGCTCTTAAATCTGGAAAAACTTGTATATAACAAAAAGTACAAATGGGGAAAAAAAATCCTATTAGTCAAAATACCAGAAGGATCCAGAACTTTCATCATTCTAAATTTTGCAGCTGATGCTATTCTAATTCACGAACTTCAAATTTATCATGACCTCAACCGCCAAATCTAGTCTATGTTTAAAGGCATCATGCCTCAACTCCCAGGCCTGAAGAAATTATTTCAACCTAGACGAACTGAACAAACAGATCATCCCAGCCTCTTGTTCATCATCAGATCCATAGCACCAAAAAAATATTGAACAATAAGACTTAATCATGTCCTGTGATCACCTAATTTTAAGAAAATCAACTATTTTCTGTTTCTTCATGAGAAGTGCCAGACTTTAATTTTTTTTTTTTAAAGAAATGAGCATAAAAAGTAAAACAATGGATCCAATCAGAAAGAGAGGATCTACAGCACTATGTTGCCCTACATGATAACGATGTACTTTGGTACCTCCAAAACTTCATACTGATAACTAAGTGCAGAACCCATAGGATGGGCACCTTCAGAAGAAATGATTAAATGTTGGAATAGCACACTAAGTTGGAAGTGGATTAGACTTTAGAACCCCAAATATAAATTCTCTTACAACAGGTCATAAACTCAGTATACATGGCACGGAGCAGGAGAAAGATGCAACTGGGCCTCAAGGTTTAATTATGCACACAAGCAAATAGAGTAGAAATAGCCACCCATAAGTAAATAGAATAGAAACAGCCACCTAATGATGACAAATAAAGAATACATGTAAGAACAAGAACCAGGTTGACAAATAGCCTAGATAAAATAGTGAGCTCTCTAAACAACACCATCTGATGCAGCCAAATGAAATGCACCATTGACTTCATGATAAAAGATAATGTCATCTGATACTCATTCACACCATCAAGAAGGAAGACCAAGATCGCTTTTCCCAAATTGAGTACAGAATGTAGTTGCAAATTAATAATATATGCTGACTGTCAATCAGTGAGTAGAAGGTAGACTCATGTAAAGTGAGAAAAGCTATCAAGCAAATAAATGTATCCATAGAAAGTGAGGGACTTTGTCACCAAATACCAGAACAAGTATAGCAAAAACTAAACAGAAGCAGAGACTTATGAGAGGCAAAAACAGCAACCACTCTGGTAGCCTGAAGCCTATGTATTTTGAAACAGTCAAAAAGGATGCATCACTCAAAAAGAACAAAATACAGGACCAAAGTCATGGGCCTGATATATCGGATCTGATAAATAACCAAGTCATAAATGTAAAATGGACAATCCCAAATACAGTGGTTATTCAGAATAGTATTGTGAAAACAGCAACCGCTCTGGTATTTTGACACAATCGGAGAGGATGCATCACACAAAAACAAAACAAAACAAAACAAAACAAAACAAAACAAAATAAAGGACCAAAGTCATGGGCTTGATATATCGAATGCCATAAACACGCCAAGTCATAAATGTAAAATGGACAATCCCAAATAAAGCAATTGTTGAAGAATAGTATTAATACACATGCATGCAAATAAACACATGATCACACTCAAGGATGCAGCTTAAGCTTACGATCAATCTTAATCCTACCCAACATAATGCATCATGAACTTAAGAGCGATCTTAATATCTTAATTCTATAATACAGAGATTATCCAAGAATAGTATTAATACACATGCATGCAAATAAACACATGATCACACTCAAGGATGCAGCTTAAGCCTATGATCAATCTTAATCCTACTCAAAAGACTGCAGCCTGAAATTAAGAGCAATCTTAATATCTTGATCCTAATGTTTATGAGCTCCATATTTTATGATCATGCACATCAAGGTAAGAATGAGAATGTAAACCAAGTAGTTACTTGGCTTGCATAAATTAAAATGGAATATGCAAGAAAACCCAGTAGCATTTAAAAGCACAAAGAAAATTGAGCCAAGTTGGTGTAGATGAGAGAGGATGAAAAAGGAACAAGATGTAAAAACAGACCAACTGTTATGAAGTAGGCAGTCTGACCAAATATCTTGGACAATTGTCAAGCACTTGATGTGGCAAAAATTATGAAAGGATCACAAGTACATCCATTGGGTGGCTTTAAAGAGTTTATCACATCTTAGAAAAAACTGATGATGCATCTATTAAAGCTCTTGAACAAGCTGAGCAGCTGTAAGCTCTCGAACGCGGAAATACAAGACAATCCTATCATCATTTCAAGCATGCTTCTTTGTACTTTTGCTACAATTACAACAAATGCACCAGACAGCATGGATGAGATGAGAGACATGGGGATCATACATTGCAAAGAGTTAGCAAAGCATACAAGCCTCCTTTCAATTCAGTTAGATGATGAGAACCTCAAGGCAAAGACTAATGATGCTGATGCAGTAAAAATTGCAATACTAGCTTGAGGGGTTGGGAAAATGAGGAAAATCACACCGACCCATTCTAAACTCTTCCCAACAGTAGAAAACTCTACATATAATCATCACTTCAAGCATTTTTTGACATGAACTGATGCTAGAAACATTCCCTCGAAGCATCAGACTGTGGAACCAGCTGCAAGAACTAACAAGAGAACATGGCAAATTTTGCACGTTCAACCATATAGTCCTGCATATAGTCAATATTTCTGTAGGAACTGAACCATCATGGTTCCAGACCATCTGACTGATGTCAGTAAGACTTGATTAACCCATAGAACTACCATGAAAGTTGAACACAATTCTACCTAAAAGGAGGTTACCATCTCCGGCTAGAAAGGTTATTCTTGTACCTCAAATAACTAAGGATGTTCTACTCATGCTCCCGGACAAACTGATAACGAAAGCACAGCAACATGGTTCGCGAACTGGCCCGAACCGGGCAATTCCGAGGGTGCCGAACCATACCGGTGGCTAACCGGTGTGGTCCAAACATCCGATTCGGAACACCAGCGAAAACAAAGTGAGGGAGAAGAGAGGAAGAGAGAGAAGGAGAAGAGGGGAAGGCTAGCTGTGGCCTGCTGAGACCACCGAACGACTGTCGAGACTCCGGATCTTCGTGGTCCTCCACGAGAAAAATTGAAAAGAGAAAGAGATAGAGAGAAGGAAAAGGGAGGGAAGGCAGCGGGAGGTCGCCGAAGGGCCATCAGGTGGTCCAAAACCCCCCACGGGTTCGAAATAGGAGCTTCATGTGAATCCGGCAAACCCATTGTCGGGTTCATTGGGTCGAATTTTTTAAAAAATCTAACGATGGAGGGGCAAAACCCTTGTTTCAAACCCGTAGCGACCATGGAGGGGTTTTGGACTGCCCGGCCATCATGGAGACCACCCAGCAGCCCTCCGACGATCTACCTGCCGCCTTCCCCTCCATCCTCTCCCCTCCCTTCGCCCCTCTCTCTCTTCTCAATTTTCCTCGCAAAGTACCTCGAAGCCCAGGAGATCTCGACAGCCCTTCAGCCACCTCCACAGCCCTCCGATGGCCCCCACAAAAGTCTCCACCGGCCTCCCGTTCCTTCCCTCCCTCCCCCCCTCTCTCTTTCTCTCTCTTTTCCTCCCCGGTTCATCCCCATCTCCATATCGGTTCGGGCACAATCCAGTATGGGGGCATACTGACTTATGCCACTGACCAGCCGGCATGGGGTTCGGTTCAAAGTCAACGATCCTTGCACAACAATCTATATTTATCTTTGCATAGGAATCTGATTTATCTTTGCACAGCAAAAATGAATAAACAAGACACCGAACAACATTACCTTGCCTAGCTGAGTAAGTATCGGAGGAACAACTTCATACAACTTTGAAACCTAAAAAAGAAAAGTAAAACAAAGGTTATGGGACACTTTTGAACATAGACATAATATTCAAATTGGATATTGACCTAGAAAAAGCATAACAGCAATTATATTGGAAGGGTTTATGGAATTAACCAGCTGGAACAATGGATCAGCAGGTAAATGTTTCAATGCAAATTCCCTTTGGCATGTATATCTTGGATCTGTTTTACGTAGAACTCCATGCCCATATCCAGGAACCACCTGTAAACAATTTAAAGAGTGAAATGGAAACAAACAACGCTATCATGAGAATTTCTATGGTTGGTTTCAAACAGGAACAAATAATACACTGAAAATAACCTATAAATTGGACGATGGTCTTAAAAACAACTGCACCAGCAGAAAGGCATGTGTGTTCAGAAACCCCTTCCCAAGAGAACAGGTATATTGATGCAAAAGCATCAGAGATCCTGTATTGAAGGGATAAATGTAGAAAGAAATAATTCACGAGATTTTCTTTGATTTCACTTGTATCCACTTAACTTACAATATAACACAAGCCAGACAGATTTTCTTCACAACCTGATGAGGATGCAATATCCCCATGTCTTTGTATCATAGTGTCAGAAGACAAGGAAGAACTTCAATCTTGCATCACTACATATTTTACTTTTTTTTCATTTTTGCACTAGTTTTGCACATCTATTGCATCGCTAAAAATACTAAACTTCCTTGTTTCTAAGCATGATCAACTACAAACTAGGATGATAAAAGAACAAGTTACCTTGCCACTATTTAAAGTCTTCCAGACATAGTCTTTCAACTGTTCAGTTGTAATGTTTTCTCCACACTCTTTTACCACAGATTTGATCCATAAAAGCACTTCCTGCAGCAGTAACAGAAAAGTGAAACATAAAATACGGCCGTAACGTTATACGTGTTCATGACAGACTGCTGGACTTGTTAATGCTTGATTAAGATATCACAAATAAGCTGGTAGAAATTGAGTAATTAATCTCTCAAAAAAGGATATTAAGTAATTAGCACTATTATTTCAACTATAGGCAAAGCAGGGGAGAGCAAGAACAGACTGGAATCACTAAAGTCTACCAACTTCCAGACAACAATTATTTGTGATATAGCATATATGTTTCTCATCAGTATGTTTGACGGAATTAAAATGGCAAAGACCCTGCTAACAAGCATTAAAGACCAGTAAAAAGATGTGTAGGACAAAATGAAACTGAAAATAGTATAAACAGGGTTTGGTGAACCAAAGATGGGCAAATTTGGCATTTTGGCACCCAAAAAGAAATCCTTCCCAAATGACACAATACCAGGTTTACACCCTTTTCCAGCACATGCTGAGATGTTTTGATTACATGACCATGGCCTATCTCATTGATCTGCACCAACCCAAAACCAAATGTACCATACCGAGTTTTGGTTTAGTATATGAGCTGAACCAGTATGTTCTGTTGGTCCAAACCGAGCAAAACTGGTCTGTATCGCCTGGTTTTGGGCCTTCACCCAGTATCAGGACTAGGAAACAAAAAAATTGTTGGAAGACTTTCTCGATGCCAGGTGCATAACGTACTGTACTGAACATACCGTATCAAACCAGTTACTAGTACAGTTCCCAGTACCAGTTTTGCAGATAGCGTTCATGACAATAAGAATGCTTCTGAAGATCAGTTTGTAGATAAAGCAGCAACAAATAAGAAAACAAAATGGGCACAAACGATGGCATTACCTGATTAGCCAAACCATGGAGTGGTCCAGCCAAACCATTAAGTGCAGCTGCAAATGAAAGGTATGGATCCGACAGAGCACTACCAACCTGAAAATTGAATCCATGTTTTATCAGAAATTAGAAAATGCTCATGATGCATCATTGGCAATGGAACTGAAAACAATGCCAATGTAGATGTGATAATTAGCTTAAAATGCTAGTGGATGCTCAAACTTTATCTTCTTATACTAACATGGAGTTGCACCACAGAAAAATAAAACAGAATGAACAATAGAAAATAGACTCTCATTTACCAGATGAGCAGTATGTGCACTAACATTCCCACCCTCATGGTCACTGCAGAACAGATATGTGAATCCAAACATGGAACATGACATTAAGTTTTGGTAATGAAATGTAGGGGAAAAATTTGGGAAAGGTAAGGAGAAGAATAGAGAACATTATAATGGATCCGCCACCTGTGAATTGTTACATAAAGTCTCATCAACTCCAGCATTTTTGGATCATCATATCCCAGCATGTGAGAAAAGTTTGCACCATAATCCAGAGAACTGTCAGCGGGTATGATTTGTCCCTCCTTGCAAATCCTTCAGCATACAGGAGAACAGTCCATAAACATGCATGCATCACCATAGTCATGATGGAAGATTAAATGCTTTGTGGCAGCATTAAGATTTTTCATAAGAATAATGTGGCAGATGCAGATGAGTGGCTTTAAACAAATAAAACTAGAGATATTCATGTACAAGAAATGAAATATTTGAAAAATGTAATATGTATATGTCTGAAAATATTGATGTCTATGGCATGACCAGTTAAACAAGAGACTCATCGATGCCATGTAGGGAGCCGCCTGTAATAGTGAAACCAAAGTATGATTTTGAATCCTGACTAATTTATATCAATGCAACGGAAAAAGCTTGTCCACGGTGGTTATATGAAACAAATAGGTGGAAGATTATAAGTAAACAAGAAAAACACATATGTACTTGGTAAAATTAAATCAAGTTCAAAGATTCTGATTCCCACACAGCTAATCTAGGAAAACATAAGCAGATTAGCATTCTGGTAAAACTACTAGTTCAGCAAATCAACAAACACTACCTTCGATAAATAAAAGAAGCCACAACTGGAACTCGTGCAATTAAGTTCATAGAGTCCTCATATGTCGGCTCCCAGAACCTATAAGTAACAACGGTAAATGTTAGGCAAACTCACTGTATTATTGTCAAATAACTTTTTGAAACTATATACGTCAGAAAACCTACTTTGCTTTAGATAACCCTTTATCATATGCCTTCTGAAATTCACTTTCAACCTGAAATAGGAGAGAAAGAACTGTCTCAAGGAAAACGTCTTCAAATGATATATCTGAAAGATTATAATAAATACAACCTTGATTTTTTACTTCACTTAAGCATGAGAAAGATATGCAGCTCTCTTTCACAATATATGCATATGGCACTAGAACATTTAGACTGCAGTTTAATTTTATCAGTGATGACTTATAAGCAATACAGTCACTACTGACACAACAGACAAGAATGACCATGCTATTGAGGTTGAGATATAGATGGTACATGGGCATGTAGACCTGCATGAAGTTTTCTTGGCACCCATGTATAAGGTGCCAGCATGTTTTATGTTTTTCTTAATCTTTTATCAGGTGCCATAATCATCAACTGCAAAAAATGCATTTTGAATCATTTTTTATCCCAAACCATGCAAAGTATTTAAGAGCACATAGATGGAACATCTGTTATGCATCAGGTATAAAAAGTATCCCAATAACTAAAACGATGCCTGGAACTGCCCTAAGGACAGTGGACTTTCGATGTAGGAGAACTAGAAGTAAAGGTCTAAACTTGGGAAACTAAATCGAAATACAGATTGTTGGGAAGTTAAGGTTCAGGCTTAACTTGAGATACAGGGGAAACTATGCTGAGTTGGGCAGAAGCATAGCATGCTGATAGATCATGTAGATAACTTTCGGGGAACTTGAGAAGATCTAGGGCCTCCAACTAGTAATGACACTGAATAGGAAGCAAGAAAGATAACATGGACTAGAGAACACATGGGAGAAGAGAACAGGTATGTTAGCTACTAGCATCATGAATCTAGGGCTCCTGCTAAGTTTACAAGCCTAACACTTATTCAGTGGCATTATAGAGAGAAAAGAAACATCTCTTCAATATTAAGAAAATATAGATTTGTTGATAGAACACCATGTAGAAAGCCCCACTAAAACTACTCCAAAACACAATCTTGATTTCTTAAAAACTTCATAACCAAAATTATACATAAAGTGGAAGCTGTAAACAGCAATCTTACTCAAGATGGGAGTAGAAAAACCTATCAAAGATATTTTAAATTCAAGCTGAAAATTATAATAAATTGAAATACAAATATTTAAACTATACTTTACTCAATAGAAATTAAATTAGAAGCATTTAGTAATTTAAAAGAACATTTGCACAACACTTAGTGGAAGAATGTAAAAAATTGTGCACTTGATTCTACCTTGCAAAACTAATCCACGTTCCTTGAGTATGATTTATCAAACTTTAAAAATTTCCCATGTCAGGCCCCTAACCCTGATGGTGATCTTTAGAGACGCATTCTACTAATGCACTAAGATTTGACACTCCGAAATTCCCTTTATGTGAAGGTAGGGTGCACATGGGTTTGTCAACCCTAGAACCAAACCAAACTGGCCTTGTTAGGTTCGTTTTGTTCAGGTTCAAAACAGGACCAGGTCAGTGCCTATTCCAATTTTCAGAAACCTGATTGGATCAGTTTGAGGTTTGGGTTTAGGGTTTGGATAACCCAGATCCAAACCAACCTGATCCATATATGAACTTATACATGCATACATACATATCAAGTTAATCTCTAGTAATATATTAGTTATAATGGTTAACTTTAGGTCTTCAGCCATGATTTTGGTTAACTATTGCTTTCTTTTAATAAAACACCAGTTTATTGTGGCTGTAATTTGCAACATGTTATGTTGTAGATATATAAATATTT
Organism: Elaeis guineensis; assembly: GCF_000442705.2. Lineage (NCBI taxonomy): Eukaryota > Viridiplantae > Streptophyta > Magnoliopsida > Arecales > Arecaceae > Elaeis > Elaeis guineensis. Next base: position 7,480,297 of record NC_026000.2, on the reverse strand, counting down.
TGGATTTTGTAGTGGTAAGATGCTTAGTTGTGAGGACCAGAAGCAAGTGCAGGTACGGGTTCCAGAAAATGGTTACTTCAAAAACATTTTTAATAAGGAAGCATTTAGAAAGCAAGTGCAGTTTCAAGATTCCAAGAAGATTCCAAAGCAGGTGCATCACCCTAGGTAGAAGATTACAGCTCCTATGGTAAGATGCATTTAAATACATTGTATATTAATATTTGTAGCCACCTCTCATCATTAATTTATTTCAATAAGTCTATTTGCTGATTTTTTGCATATCTTTTAGGTAATCCCAAGCCAATCAAACCAACCTGATCTTGATTGGGTTGGGTTGTGTTGGTTCCACTGTTGATTGGTTCAGTTCGCGTTCAAAAAATTAATAACCAACTGAGGCTGGGGTGGTTCCAAATTAGCCTCTAACATAAGCCAACCAACCCATTTGCAACCCTATGTGAAGGCATCTAGAAGATTGGGTAACAAAGGCACTTTTTGGTATCTGGAAGAAATAAATTCACCAGAAATTCATTATTAGCTGAAGTCATGACATTAGATTTAAAGAACAATAGTTTTGACCAGTTTACTATCGAACAGTACTTAAATGAAGCTATATAATCGAACTAAAAAACATATAAACTAATTCAGAAAATGAAATGCTTGTCATCGTCTGGTTGCTTCCCAATTTATCTCAATTGCAAAAATGCAAAAACATACTTACTGAAGGTTTTATCAGAATTCCAATGGAATAAATTATAGAAAGGCTAAAGGTGTGATGTATTTCATGTTTTTTAGTTGACAAGGTTTGGCTCTACAAGAGACCAAAAAATATTGACAGAGTCTCATATATTGTATGAGAGAATTTAAAGCAGATCATGCAACAACTTTTTTCTACTTTTGATTAAAACGATTCTCATCGATGTATAAGGAGAAAACATCATGGCCAGCATTATTTGAGGCAACTAGGCTATGAAGATATAAGCTAATTTTACAACATTCTTGCACATAAAATATGCTGTGAATCTTATTTATTCATGCAGGTATTCTGGTCAGTTTTTATTTTTCTACAATCCTTCTTCCCTGCTTGCAGCTAAATTTGACATCTTTATCCATATGTTTCTGTTTACTAATATATTTATTTCATGATGTCAATGCTTATGGATCCAAACTCCCACAAAGCAGATAAGAACATTAATGCATACCAACATGCCTACAAATAATGAGAGAGTAAAATCTGGAGAATGATGACCGCATCTGACATAAATATATTTACATATAAGAAACCAACAGAATAAATCAAAATGTTGATACAGGAGTGGAAATTACCTGTAGTGCCATAACACCGGTAGTAAACTGTGTCATTGGATGAGCTGTTGCTGGAAGAGCATTGATCGCCTTGTAAACATGATCTGCATCAATAGTCCAATATTAGCATTTCCCTAACATGATCAGAACAAGGGCAGCATTGCGTTAGATAATACTACATTTTAAGGAATGTGACCTGACTAAAGATGCAAGTTTAATAACTTGAGGAATATGTTGGGTAAACTGTTTCACAGGGAAATGAGCTTTTCTAGCAAATATTTAGAATTTAAATCAGAAAAAAGAAGAAGAAGAAGAAGAAGAAGAAAACTTAGGGGTCATTTGCCATCATTTTCTTTTTTTTCTGTTTTCAAAAAGAAAAATATAAATTCTATTTCTTTTTTATTAAGTTTTTTAAAAAATATAAATATAATGGTGGTGGCGGTGACAGCAATGGCAGACAGTATGGTGGCTGGCGATGATGGCAGCACCCGTATGATGGAGGAGTTAACAATGATGGCAACAACATTATGATGAAGGCGACAACAGTGATGATGGCAACAGTGGTACGACGGCTATGGTGGCAGCAAAGGTGGGGGGATGATGGTGGTGGCATTGTTGATGGTGATAGTAAAATATATGATTTCTTATTTTTGAAAATATTGAAAATAAATATTTCTTACTTTGAATTTTTCTAGAAACAAGAAAATATTGAAAAAAATATTTATTACTTTGAATTTTTCTAGAAATAATGAAAATAACTTTAGAAATACAAAATAAAAACAATAGCACCAAACATGTTTTTGTGTCAATTTCTGTGTTTTTTGTTTTTGAAAGTATAGAACAAGAAATAAAAGTGACACCAAATGAGCTGTGTTTTTTTTTTTTTTTTTTTGATGAAAATGGTAGCTGGTAGTTTGGTTTCATGACCCCAGCATTTCAGTTACATTAGAGCAGTAAGGAATACTACCACTTCTAAATAACACCATCTAGAGTGGAAATTGCACAGCACCGCTATAATGCAGTGAAACAGGTATATTTTGTCTTTCTGAAAACATCATACATTGCATGAACCCATGTCCGGAACATTACCAAGTATAGGTGATTACTTCTTGATGTTGAAAAAAATTGATTAGCCTTTCTCACGCACTTTCCGATAGCAATTATACACAATCTACATTGTAGAGATATTTGAGCACTGAGTGCTTCGCAAATTTTTGCATAATGATATATTGATAATTGAGCTTAAATAACCAACAAAATTTACATCGGCATCACAATATGATCTAACATTTCATCAAGCAGATATTAATCTAGTGACTGGAAAGAAAATTAGGATACAGTATGTTATTTAACCTTATAATGTAATATGCCTTTCCAATTTTCTCCTTTTCAGTCAAAATCTTAGAACCAAAACATAAAATTTCGAATGTATAATGTCATTATGAATGCATGAGCTATGCATGTTCCCGCTATTGGCATGTCATAAGATTAGGCTGCATAAATACTCAATATATATGTGTATCAAGTAATGTGCAACTTACAAGCAATCCATAAATAACTTGGTTAACAGAAAAAAAAAAACCTGGAACTTTTGAGCGACTCTGCAGTTCCTTTGATAGCGCATCAACTTGTTCTTTGCTTGGCACCTACAGTAAAGAAGAAGAAATTAGTCCTGAATAATCAAATATAGTATGAGCCAACATTCAACTTTCATATATATGATAGACTGAAAAAAAGGGGACACTCAAGGATAAAATACAAGCAGATTTCTGTGACATGCAATCACACTCTATGATACTTGTGGATATTAAATGTAGACAGAAAGTGACATGGGATGACAAGACTGTATAGATCCAGCAGGTGTTGCTTTACAGAATGAAAAAACATAATGCTACAGGTCATGTTTTTGGTTTGATTCAACCAAACATATACCTTTTTTTTTCCTATTTTTGTAATATTTTCTGTTTTTCCTCTCCCTTGTTTCTATTGATGGATAGTGACTACCCTTTTTTCTGATTGGTAAGAGCGCACGCATAATTTTACAACCATGTTAATAAAAGATGTTCCCCAATCAATCCAGAAACAGTACACTTTCCTTGTACGAGAAATAAGTCATCATTTCAACTCCTTTACATGCATGGCCATGAAGAATTACAATCCAAATGTGAAAATTTTTCTTTCCCATGATCTCTATGCCACTACATCTAATTTCTAGCATATCTTAGGATATCTTGCAAGACTATGAAGGGGGAAAAAAAGAAGCACTACACCTCTCAACCTGGAAACTAGACAACCAAAAAAAGAGAGAATCAGCTTTTGCTTTGCCCAAAATCCATTCTACATTGTCCTTCAATAGTTTACATCATTAATCTCCCCAGCAACACAATTTGAACCATCCAGAATATTATCAACCCATCTATTACCTTACTTGTCCTCCTATTGACAGCTCAACTGAATTAATCAGAAACAAACCCAATGAAAACATGGACCCAAAAAAAAAAAAACAACAAAAGAAATCAAAGATACACACACCATGATACCGGCCTATCTTATATACTTGTTTTATCTTTTTCACTTATTCAGAAAACATCCGTAGTCCAATGAAAAGAAACCACTAATCGACCCAGAACATATAGAAAATCATACACTCATAGCTCAATAAAATTCCTCTAAAGGTCAATCCCTTTATGTTTTGCACTTAGCAATAACTCCAAAAGTTAACAAAGATCTCATGCTCATCATATCTTCAAAATCAAATGTTAGTCCCTCGAGTAAACAGCTCTACCAGCCCTTCCCAACAAAACAATTTTAAGTTCTAAAAGTATAGCTGTCAAACATCACCAATTTAAGCAAGCAGGATTCATCCCACTTTTCAGATATTTCATTTCGAGTACCATAATAGTTCCAGGAAGTCTCTGTAGCACATCTGTACCAAGATGGCGAGTGGAAAAATCTTTTTGAATCTATGAAATCATAATGTAACAAGAATTGTTCATTCTTCATTTTTAAAAAATGACAAAAAGATGTCACGGCAAGTCAAAGATGCAGATGACTATTTCATCAAACTGGCTGAGAACCCATAAATCTTGTTTTACAGGTAAAATTTGATATCATTGGACAAAAAGATTCTTGATAATATATTTGAAGTCTATGACGGCTGACACGTATTTTAAGTTTGCAACAAAATCATGAGTACTACTGCTGGATGTAACAATTCTTTACTTCAGAAATGGTGATGTCCCTGCTATTACATGGCACTACCAATTATAAGAGGTTACCATGTCCATCTCTACAGAAGAGTACATAAACTTGTCGATCCACATATCTCTTGATGACAACCTCAGGTTACTACACAAGAATATGGGGTCTACTGCAAAGCAAAGTGATGTTGTTGAATACCAACATGGTCACAGATGTGCTGATATTTCTGAATAAAGCAGAAACCGATGTTGTTGAGTACCAACTTGATCACAGATGTGCCGACATTTCTGAATAAAGCACAAATCCTGGAATCAAGTTTCAATCAGCAAATATCGATAGAGTACCACCTACACTTTTCATCCATGAGCCAGATGGAAGCGTTCAATATCATAAGGGAGTCATGCCAGACAGTAATGGAAGAAAGACCTACTAAGTGACAACGTGGAAAATCAGGTAACATTTACATTAACATGATAGACTTTTTATCTACTTTCATAGGAAAACCTGCAACAGGTCTATGCCTAATAAAATCCTTCTTTGGAAGCAAATCTGTTAAGAACCAAAGGCCTAAATTTCTTTTTCTCCTATTCAGTATTTTCCATAAATCCTTTTATGCCACTCTTGAATACTCTCCAGTTGAAGAAAGCACGAGTAATGATTCAAGAGAGCAATAAAGAAATCGCTATACAGATAAACAAACTACATGATCACCTTGCCAGTCAAAAGAAGCCACAGAAGACCCTCAGGCAAAGGCTCCCCCCCAGGACTTGCAGCAGGCAACAGTTTCTGACATTCAGGAATGGAGAGGCCCCTGAACCGAATACCCTGAAAACAGAAGAATCAATTGTGTCAAGTTATCAAATTTTGGCCAGAACACAAAGCTTTTAAAGAAGAAATGTATCATCAAGCCAGAATCATATTAAGCTGAGATTCTGTATCGTATGGCATGTAGAATAAAGCAGGAAAATGCACCTCATCTGGATCAAGTAGAGATGTCTCCCATAGCAACCCAGTCATTCCTCTCATTCCACCAATAACCTAGGAAAAAGCAAGTTAGGATTAAAGAAGTTAGTCATACAATTATAATCCATGGATTATTACAAACTCCTAAAATAAAGTCAACAACTCAATGCACTAAAGAATGATAATCAATTGTAATCATATAGAAATATACCATATCAACAGTAATATTGCCGAGTTGAACTTTTCCATTTTCTGCCTTCAGTTTCTTCAAGCGCTCCTGTAACACAGAAAGAGATCTAACTATGGGAAGTTCACTAGAGAATCTACATATCTGAACAGCATGAAGCATAACCCATGATATGGTTACTTTCATCTCAAGGAGTTTTCTCATTCATTGTGGAAATACAAAGATATGACAATCAGCCAATATCCCTGTGCTGTGTGTGTTATAATGTCTGCAAGAATGTGTGCTGAACATGTATGCTCAGATGTTAAATAGAAAGAATGGGCATATACCAAAAAAAAAGGACCATGGGCATATACAAAGAGCATGTCATGGCCCTGGCATATGGAATCCTTTGTGACACCAAAGTAATTTTGAAAAACAAATGTGTTACCACCTACCATGCAGATTAGTACCAATGATGACCATGGGCATACTCAACTGATAACCAAAGATGTGCTTGGAAGATTTTTCTTTTTATTGTCCACAATCTAAACTTTTTAGTAGCTTCTTTTAAATGAAAAAGAATGTTTAAAACCTCAAAATCAGATGTTTGACAACCATGTAAGAAAACCTCATGGACACAACTTGTTGGTTCAGATAAATATCTGCAGCAGTTACAAGGTATGCTAGCTGTAACACTGCATAAATCTGAGGGGAAACCAATAAAATTCTAGAACATATATAAATTACTTATATCAAGTTAGTAAATCCAGAATATTCATCAATTAACACCTACCCTGTGTAAACTAATATTGTAGGACAAGCAATGGATACATCTTTGTCATCGCATAGGCACATATCAATTCAAATCATGGTATGCAACACATTGAAGATTAATATCTGTAATAGAACTTTTCTAAATCGTGCCAGATGATAAGGTATGATATCAGCATCAAGATGGGGATGATACAGACAACAGTATTGGGTAAAGTTCAAATCAGAATAGATGGCAAGAAACAATTTTTTTTTAATCATGAAGAAGCTTCAAGAAGAAGACCTGTTGTTCTGGAATCATATCCTTCAATTGAGAATGAAGATCCTGCAAATTACAAAACAAGAATCAGATCATAAATCATTAGATCAAATGGATACAATCATCCCAATGAAGACAATAGAGCATTTTACAGCATAAGAAGAGATAATTAAGAAATGAACTCCCAAATCCCAAAAGTCAGCAATAACAACAAAAATAATTTAAGATATATAAGAATGCAAGTTGATGAACTGTGTTGATCTGCTATTAGAGGCTGCGTAACAATAAAAGTAGAAAAGAGAGAGGAAGTTGATGAGCTAGTTGGAATACATTTAGAGAAAAAAATAAGCCAACTATAAGCCATCTGAAAGAACATTCGGTTTCTGATGTAGGCTACAAAACAGCGTCAAACTATGTAATAGTTTAGATGGGTCCTACAAGGAATTAGCATATATTGGCAGCTCGGCACAAAAGAGCCGTGTCACAATGGTATGCAGCAACTAGCCAATCTGTCCAGTCTCTCATACACAATACTCGTGTCATTATTTTATTTGATGATATACAAATTAGGCGTGTACATCATATCAACTTAGACACATTATATACCATGCCAAAAAAGAAAAAGAAAATTGATTCCCGTACTATGAACTCAAATATTATCGAAATAGAAGGATTAGTCCTCGTCTCAAACCTCTTTGCTACCAACACGAGATAAAAGAAACTATCGTGCAGAAGGAAAAGCGATTCATCTCAGAAGTATGAACTTCGATCATATTCAATTTAAAAAATTGATTAAACTCACAAGATCTGAAGCGCTCTGGATTTGCAACCACCGCGCCGCACCCAGTGAAGTAGACTGCTGGGCCTGGAATCAAAAACACCAAGAATCACAAAAAACCACGGAGTAAGATAATCAAGCAAATAATAATCAAGATGCAAAATCATCTCTATGCCACAATTTCCAATCAATCAAGATGAAACCAAAACACTTACAAGACGAGAACGAAGCTTCGAGAGCACCGCGACACTTCTGAAGAAAACCATAGCTCCAAGATATCCTCAGAACACTGAACACATCATTAAAAATAACAATATATGAGATTACTGAACTATTCAAGAATTTACGTCTTTTTTTCGAGAAAACAAAAAACGAGAACTCAAGCTGCGCCCAAGGGGAAAAATTCAAAAGAAAAGGTAACAGATGCATCTTCTACGAGAAATTTAGGTACATACGGAGGTGAGAACAAAATCCGGAAGCCGATCTAGGGCTAGGGTTTCAACGAATGCTCTCCAAGATTCTTGATAATTGTAAAAAAGAAAAAGAAAAATCGCAAAATAACAGAAAGGATAGATCATTACATCGTACTAAAAATCAGAAAAAAAAAAAAAAAAAACATTACCGAGATAAAAGTAGGTGGAAAAGAAGTCGATCTTGAGGGAGAGAGAGAGTGGACGGATAGAGGGGGAAGGGGAGAAGGTAGACGAGAAGTTCTACTGTTGGAAAGTTCATTTTTATACGATGGATCCATATAGAAAGTCTGCCTCGACTTTTCCTTCCTTTGCCGTAAATACCCCTCCTGGCTTTATGGCGATTGACTGAAATTAGTTCTCCTTCCTTGGATACCTCACCAGAGAAGATAGATGCTGCCGCCTGATATAGATCCAACGGCAAGATCTGGTGATGGAAAGTGCTACGCGACGATAGCCGTCTGATTAGATAAGAACCAGCGGATTAGCCCCGCCCAGCCGTCGATTCGATTGGCGTGCGCGTAGACCCAACGCCGTCGGAATGGACCGGGCTTTTTTTTTTTTTTTGGGTTACAGGGCTATTTTTTTCAGAAAGAACGAATTAGAATATAAGAGTCGCCGAGGAATTGCGGTCGTGAAAATAGATCGATGCGCCAACCTTGCTGGCCGGTCACGATTCACGGTTGAACTTAAATCGAAACGCCGCCCGCCGCAAATCAGAGGAGAGAGTTGGAACGGAAAAGTTAGAGAGCCCGGCAAAGGAAGGGTCGAATTTTTAGGGTGCGTTTGATTAGTCATTAAAAAAATATATTTTTTATTTTTTAATTTTTAAAAAATAAAAATTAAAAAATAATATTTAGTAATATTATAAAAAATTAAAATTTAAAATAATTAAAATAATTAAAATAATTATTTTATATATAATTTTTTACTTTCCAAAACTTGTTTTTCTACTATTTTTGCTTCCGCACATCTAAAATGCCAAACCAAAAAATAAAGAGCCCGAATCCCTCTCCCTCGTCAAGCTCTTCATCTCTCCATCCCTTTCTTCCTCTCTTTCTGAACTATTCTTCCCCATCAAACTCTTCTCCTGCTGTCCCTAAATATTGCTTTTTGCTTTATAGCAACATAGTTATCAAATATATTTTTTATTTTTTTTATTTTTATTCAATAATAAAAATTAAAAAAAATATTTTTTAAAAATTAAAAATCAAAAATCAAAAAATGTAACCAAACGTATGCTTAAAGAATGAGAAGTAAAAAAAATAAAAGATCGAGAGGATCTTTCAAAAAGCCACTGTGGCGCCACACAATTCACCCGTGCGAAGTAATCAGCCATTGGCTTTGAATATATATTAAATCAGATTTTAGGAGGTGTTTGATTGGAGGGAGTGGGGGTCTGAAATTGAAATCGGAATGAGTGACTTCCATTCCAACTGTTTGGTTGGAAGGAGTCCCATTCTGATTCCGATTTCAGGATGGAATGGAAATATCTCAATCTATATAGAACTCAATCCCTACTCTCCTCTATGGATTTAAATTTTTATTTCGATTTCGATTTCGATTCTGGTCACGAACTAAATACTTTGAAGGATTTGATCATTCTGATTCCGATTTCAAATCATTCCGATTTTCATTCTCATTTTGATTTCAGTTACGAATCAAACACCTCCTTGACAGAGCCAATTGTTTCAAAGATGGAAGATATTATCCTGCACAAACCTGATGACCGGGAATGGCATTTGATATAAGCCAGGTAGTCTGGCATCCACCATGTAACTGAAAATACACACCCTATATCTATCTTAGATTGGGTTAGATAAAGTAGATAGCACAGATGAAATAGACAAGGTAGATTAGATTGGATCAAATAGGAATTTACTATACAAATATTCTAAAATAATTATAATTTTAAAATAAAAATTTAGATTAAGATTGTATCAAGTTTAATTTGAGATGAAACATATTATTTTTTACATCCAACCCGAACTGGATATATTATTTAAAACCTATACCAGTCTTGAGATTTAAATGGATCAAATAAAATTTATCCCACTCAAGTCAGGTTCGGTCAAATATCTTTAGGTCGGCTATAATTATCATCCCTATATATGAGAAAGGACTAGACAAAAATTTCAAATTCATGAAAAAGAAATAAATAAAAAATAAAATAATATTAAAAAAAATTGAATGAAAGTAGATGAAAAAGAAAAAAATTAATGAAAAAAGAAAAAGAAAAGAATAAAGAATAAAGAAAAGGAAAGAGAAAAAGAAGAAAGGGAGAAAAAAATGAAAAGAAAGAATGGTGGGGGGAATAAAAAAATATATATATAAAAGAATGAGGGAAAGAAAAAATAAGTAGAAATAAAAGGGGAAGAAAGAAGAAAAAGGAAGAAAGAAAGAAAGAAAAAAAAAAAGAGATGTAATGAAAAAAAAAGGAAAAAACAAAAGAAAGGAAGATAACAAAAATTAAATAAGGAAATAAATAAATAAACAAATAAGATGAGATAGGGAGATGGCTATGAAAATGGTCTCCCATTCCGTTAAAAACTTGGGACATCCCATTTTATAAGGTTTAAAATCTTTTGAGTGTGATAGACTATCAAAAAAACAACTCATTATCTAAATTAAAAAATTTAATAGATTCATATGTTGCAAAAGATAAAAAACATTAAAATTATGATACCAATGCATGTAAATAATTATTAAAAAAAATAAGTTAGATAACATAGATCAAATATTTGAGAAGCAAGTGTTGGTGGCTCGAACACGACGTCTGGAAGCGACATCTGGTCTGTTGATCTTTGATGGTATTGGATGACGTACTTATCCGTTAGGTTCATCTATATGGTGGAGCAGAGGTTATCTATTCATCCAAATTCGGTTTCAAATCGAATATTTTTCAATGGAGATTGGAGTCCTATAGTCACACTTAAAAAAGATAGATACGTCGGATCGTTTCTCTCCAACTCTTTTTTTTTTAACCAAAAAAAAAATTTTGACAAGCAAATGTTCTTCAACGCATATAACACAAATTAATATGATGGCATAATGGAGTTCAGCAGCAACAATGCCAACTTTAAGCTATTAGCCATCCATTTTACCCCAACGCATCTGGCCCTACTCAAGATGATATTTTTTTTTTTATTAGAATATGATTCATACCTCAGTGAAATATGGTCCTCATCGAAATACTTCTAGAATATGCTTTACTTTAAATGGCTCGCTAGACAATGTGGCATGAACCATGTAGTTCGCATCTTAACCAAAGTCGGACTACGATATATTATACAATAGTCATTGTTGGGTGGGCTATTATTTTATTTATAATCAGCAGTAAAAGCCTATCTGAGGCCCAATCTAGAAGCTTGACAAGCAATTGTCAAAATTAAGAATCTAACAGAGCTGAAAAATTAATCGGGCCAGCCTTTCGTAGGGGAGCATTTTCCAGCCAATTTACAAGCCTGAACGGGGAAGAAAAGATGGGATGGACAACGGAGTGCCTGCGGGACATTCCCGTTCCCCTTCGCATCGAAATGCTTTAGCGAGGCTGCGACGGAGTGCATCGAAATGAATAGCGGGTCGATGCCCGACCAGATTGGAAATTTAGCTGCAGCTTTGAATTATACACAGCCCAGCTTTTCAAACCCGATCCAGAGAAACTGCCAGAAACATATAGGAGCTTCACCATAGTTATGTATGTCCGGTGTATAAAAATGATAAAAATTCAAACTAATATGCATTGCTCATGTAACTTCATAGTGTCATGAGAATACGATGGAATAGTATCATTACCAAAAGTAACATGTCCGTTCTACTACAATTATGTGCTTATAGTGAAGGAATTATGCTGACAATATTTCAACTGGAAATTTGGAGGAATTCATTTCTTTGGCACGTATGAACAGGTGAACGTGCCCAGCAGGCAGGCCATCCTTATGGGCTACTCGCATGTTGTTATTTGGGTGCACCCGAGCATTAATGCATCTATATGGGCTACTCGCAATTTGTTAGTTGGTTCTGGGCCATTGGCCACTCAACCGGTAGGCCATCCTTGCATTATAAAATGGGCCCTTCAGACTCATGGGTCATCCGTGGAGTAACAGATTTGTCCTACTGAAATCTGGTGAACGTCAATTTCAGTGGGCCTTGTGCAATTATAGAATGGGCATGAGGTGACAATATGCTCAACCCATCAAAAGGGAAAAAGAAAACCCAACGCGCTCTACGTTATACATCGATATTATTCCAGTTACTCAGTAAGAAAAGAAAAAGGAAGCACATGCACCACGTCAGCCAGACCAAGTCCATTTTAGGGGTAGGGTTTGAATCTAAGGTGCATTTAGTTCATAACTAGAATCAGAATTGGAATAGATTGAAATGAAAATCAAAATAGCTATACCTGCAACAAATGATCAGAATCAAAATTAAAATACAATTTGAATATTAGAAAAGAGTATGAATTAAATTTGAAAGATTATAGTATTTTCATTCCCTCCTAGAATTAGAATGAGAATGGGACTTCTCTCAATCAAATAGCTAGAATAAGTCACTAATTTTTATTCTCATTTCAAAGTTTAATTTTTCTCAACCAAACATGCCTTTGGACATACGATGACATGGAGCACTCATATTCAACATACTTAGCCTAGAATAGATCTATTTCAAGTCCGGCTTGTCTTCAATCTAAATTTTATGGGTGGCATTTTGAACTGTTATGGTCAAATGTTAAATAAGATTTCAATTTGGCTTGAAGCCAGATTTGTTATCATGAAATAAGCATAAGTAGGCTATAATCAAATTTTGGCCCAAAGTATTTTAAAATGTTAGCTTAATTAGGCTGGGTTTGGCCAATCTTGCATTAACGTTCATGAGTTAGTTCCCCTTTCTTGCTACAGCAATTGTAATATCCAGCACGGATATTAAAGTTGAATAAAAAAAAAGTTAGTGCGGGTTGTGCATGCACTGGTTGGAAAAAAACAGGACTCCCAATGAGAGTCTCTTCCGTGTGGTCTCCCGATGGAGATCGGAAGCCGGAGATGACTCGGACTCCTCCCCTGGCACTCTATAAGAAGGATGACCCTCCCTTTGGACCCCCCACTATTCTGATCGTCGTTCATCATCGGAGATTGCTCGCGAAAGCCGTGCATACCCTTTCCGTGCTCGCCTTGATTCCTCACCACAGCGGTCACCGGAGCTTGAGGTAAGCCTTGGCTTCTCTTCCTCCCTTCTCCCCCTTCCTTCCCTTGTCTGTGTGCACGACCGCCGATGACTGAGTTTGCTAGATTTTGTTAGGAAAAAACTCACCTGTTTCAGACTGTTTCCGCCGCCTTTTTCTTTGATTTTTTGACGCCGATGGTCACCGCCGACTGTCGGTTTGGCTTCTTCCGTACTGCGGTGTCGTAGCCCTCCTACCACCGACCACTGCCGCACCGATCGTGGCCTTTGATTGGTCGAACAAGGGAGGGACCACACGGTCCCTATTTTTGCCCAAAAAAATAATGAGAAGAAGAAAAAGGAAAAAGAAAAAGAAAAAGAAAAAAAAAAGAAAAAAAATAAAAAAGTAAAAAAAATAATAAATAGACTATCTCCCTTCTATCTCTCCCTCTTTTTTTCTCTCTCTAATCTCTCTTTCTCTCACTAATCTCTCTCCACTTTCTCTCTCTAAAATTCTCTCTCTAAGTTATTTCTTTCTCTTAAGATTTCTAAAATTTTGAGAAGAATGATGATGAATTGAAATTGATCCTAATAATAAATTTTGATCTGTGATCGCCGAACGGTATACCGGCATCCATCTTGATCAGACCTAATATTTTTTAAGATTCTATTTTTTATGATTTTATTGAATTATCCATATGATAATTTCAGCATGATTTGATCTGATCGATCAGATTTGTTGAATCATATTGTCTGAAGAGTTCAAGATGAATTTTCTCTCTCTAAAATTATTTTTCTTTCTTGATCGATTTTTCTCTCTAAAAAAATTTATCAATGAAAAATTTCTTTTAATATTTTTGATCTGATAAAGAATCTTGATCCATGATTGTCGGACAGCATACTGGCACTCACTTTGATCAGACCCGATATTTCTCAATTTGATTATTTATGATCCTGATTTAACCATGACTTGGATTAGATCATTTTGATCACACCAATCGAGATGTTGGATCGTGACACCTGATTAATTTGGATTGTATCTCATGAATTCTCTCTCCTCTGATTTTCTCTCTCCGATTCATGAACCCATGAAGGAATCTCGATCTTATCATTTCGAATCTGATTTGATCTGATAGTTAAATTTTAGGTCGTTTATGTCCTAATTAGAATTTGACCAGATGAAATTAGATGATCGGATCAATCTGAATGATAGGATACATGTGTCCATTAATTCTATTTTTCTTAATTATTCATGTTCTTTCTAATTATTGAAATTGATCCTGTATAGGATTGTGGATGTTTGATCATGGGATATTACGGTATGATCTATGAATAAAATTTTTAAAAAAAATTATAGAATTATGTGGATTATTAGAATGCGTTCGAGATAAGTAATACTTCACTTTTTTTAGATTTATCGATAAATTATAATATATTTTTCTGACATGATTTGTGAAATGATGTATGAATTGGATGAATAATATTTTGTTATAAAAATATCCTATTCGAAATGTTATGATGAAACATGATTGAACATATTGATTCATGATGCATTATATTGATTGATTTCAATACTACATGATTATATATTTTCTTATCGAAATTAGAATATGAAATATGATTTATGAAGAATTCTGATATAAGAACAATATCGATTGATAATCTGACTATGTAAAGGACTTCGTCAATGGGGGCATATACATTGACAATTGATTTGTCTTGAGAGTTTATGTCACCAGCGAGACCAGCGACATGTCGCCAGAGAGACCAGCGATAAACCGCCAACAAGATCAGTGGTTCCGAAGGATTTTGCTGCCAGATGATTCTAGCTTACCGCAAGAAGATACGTGATATTATGATCCTACCACAGAAAAAATATGGTCATAGCTCATGATTGATGAAAAGAACGTAAGAATGAAAGAAATTGAAATCTCGAAAGAAACTTAAATTTTTGAAAAAAAATAAATTTAGTATGAATTATATTGTATAATTGAAGTTGATTTCAAATTGATAAACTTTATATGTATTATTTCTATAAATGATTATTTACTTTAATACCTGATAAAATCTGTTGAAAGTGATCATTGCTTACTGGGCTGTCTAGTTTATTACCTTCTATTTTTACTGTTTTTACAGACGTTGAGGAATTAAGATGATATAAGATATGAATAGAAGAGTGATGAGAAGTAGAATCTTCATACTTATATTTTAGTTTGAAAGTCTTATTGAATTTGATGTAAAACCTATTGAACTTTGTTGACTTTATTGAGATATTAAAGTTGAAATTTGAATTGTTATATTTTGGATTTAAATTTTTGACTAATTGTTCCACTGTAAAATATTAATATCGTGATAAGATACCTTACATACTTATGAAAAGAATTTTCTATGAGTATGCGGTGGTTGTCATGATCTTTGGCTCACAATCTTGGATCGGAGGCGTGACAATTAAGATGGTATCAGAGTATTAGTGGATGAACTAAGATATGTATAGAATGAGTATTAGTGGATAGACACTAGGAATATTATGGTGTAGATCTTTGATGATTGTAGTGGAAGAAATCTTTATAATTTTTGATTAAACATTGAGATTATGTATGAAAGGATCACAAGAAATTATGACATGTAGAGTTTGAAATATGATGGATGATCTATAGATCATGATAGAATTAGTTAGATTTTGATCGAAAGTAATTATAAAAAGATTTACATGAAATTTATTGTGCATTATGGTTATTAATTTGATCATTGATTATTCAAGTGAATCGAAAGTTCAAATTCTATGTAAAAATAATACTATGATATTACTCCTAGTTGAGAAGTTGACTATTACTGATAAGATAAAGATTTGATGATAAATTATTATTTCAGGATAGATTAAGAAAGTCTTTTATGATGCTTGATTGGAATATTTATCGAAATTAAACTTAGTATGTGGATTATATATAAAGTGACATATTAGGATGAATGCATATTTGGAGATATTACAAAGAAGCCTATTTCTTATCGATGAAATGGATTATGAGATTGTAGGATATTCATTGTACTGGAATCTTTAATTATCATCCTTGGATCTAAATAATAGATCTTATTGTGTCTCTTGGAGACTATATGATGTGTATAAAATTTTAATTTAAAGATTTCGTATCTAAGTTGATTAAGAGATTTTTTGATATTATTATTGAGATTGTTAATAAAAAATTGATATCTTTAAATTAAGATAAAAGATCCGATTTATATTTATTTAAGATTATGGGATCTATGTGAATTTATAATTTAAAAATTTTAGATTTAAGAATTGATATGGAGTTCTTTTACTTTTGTTAATGAGGTCTCTGATTGAATCTATTAAGTAGAAAATTGATTTTATGAGGCTTGTATGATTGTTATGAAAGGATACTTGATAGATATTGAAGATCATGATGATAGAAATTTTAGAAAAGATAATAATTTGAAATTCTTATATGTTCTGATTATGTCCTAACTTAATGGAGCATCAAAAGATTTTCTCGTTGATTTGATTTATAAAGATTTTGATTTGAAATTATCGAATTGAATTGATATGAGAATTAAGATTTGATTCATATTGATTATAGTAAACCTATATGATGGTTTTAAATATGATATTGGACTCAAAGGTTAATCAAGATTATTGTACATCAGTAAAAGTATGAATGAGAATTATAAGTTAATCTTTGGCTTCAATTGAAATTTAAAATTTAATTTTTTTTTTATTGATAAGATAATGAAATAATTTGATCAAAATTTTTTGATGAATCTAAGAAATTTTGATTGTTAGAACAGAGTACGCAGCAAAAGCATGGTGATCTAAATTATTTTGAATAAGTCAGAAATATTGACTCTTTGAATTAAAGAATTATGATAGTTGATATGATTTGATATAAAAATTTATTGATATTAGAAAGAATAATATTTTTTTAAAAAAATTGGATATCCTTAATATGATTTTTAAAAGTAGTGCTTCTACCTACTATACTATAAAAATATTTAGCATCCTAATTCTATGATGAGTAGATCCTTGATTTTTGATTTTAGATTTAAAATATTTAGAGATAATTTTTTTTTATCTTAGAATTGAATAATTCTCTATTTATTAGAAAAAATTTAAGATTGTTTATCGAATAATGATTTTGATCTTAGATTTTTATACTCAAAAGTTTATCTATGGAGAATGTAATAAAATTTATTTATGATCTTGTGATAAATTAATTAAATCATGAGCAGTTAAAGATTTTTGGTGAAAAATTTGATATCTTTATCTAGAATTGAGAGATTAATTTCGATGATCAGAAATAGTGATATTGATTATAATCAATATTAGTGATATTGATCTTTTCTTTATGAAATAATTTAATGATAAATTTACATCAAAATAAAATTAAAATATCAAAAGTTTGAGGATGAAATTAAAAAAATAAATTTTTAATCTTTGAAAGTATGAATAAGAAAAAATATTTTTGAATTTTGACTGATTTAGATATCATCATATGATTCATAGAAGTATGTTTTTCTATCTTATGATGGGTTGATTAATTAAGAGCGGTTAGTATTTTGAAAAAAAATAAAATTTTTATTCAAGAATTAAGATATTGATTTTCTTCTATTTACAAGAGAGAGGTATGATTTTGATCTAGTCATGAGGTATTGAACATTATTTTTATAGAAAATGAGATCATGATTTTAAAATCTTAAAAATTGAAAATCTTTGAGATATTGATTTTGATGATAAGAAATGAATAATTCTGTTTCCGATCAATACTTGACATATTGACCTTTTCCTTGTGAAACACTTCAAGAATGGATTTGCATTAAGAATTAAAATATTGAAATATTTATGGGTGAAGATTTTAACCATAAATCCCAAGTAAAATTTTTTTAAGACTTAAGCAAGAAAAATTTTAAGGACGAAATTTTTTTTAGGAAGAAAGAATGCAATATCCAACACGGATATTGAAGTCCAATAAAAAAAAAGGTCAGTGCAGGCTGTGCACGCGCTAGTTGGAAAGAAATAGGACTCCCAATGGGAGTCCCTTCCGTGTGGTCTCCCGATGGAGATCGAAAGTCGAAGAGGACTCGAACTCCTCCCTTAACACTCTATAAGAAGGATGACCCTCCTTTTGGAACCCCCACTACTCCGATCACCATTCATCATCAGAGATTGCTCGCGAAAGCCCTGCATGCCCTTCCCATGCTCGCCTCGATTCCTCACCACAGCGGTCACCGGAGCTTGAGATAAGTTCTGGCTTCTCTTTCTCCCTTCTCCCCCTTCCTTCCCTTGCCTGTGTGCATGACTGTTGGTGACCGAGTTCGCTGAATTTCGTTGGGAAAAAACTCACCGATTTCAGACTGTTTTCGCCGCCTTTTTCTTTAGTTTTTCGATGCTGATGGTCACTGCCGACCGTTGGTTTGGCTTCCTCCGGACTGCGGTGTCGTAGCCCACCTGCCACCAGCCACCGCCGCACCGATCGTGGCCTTTGATCGGTCAAACAAGGGAGGGACCACACAGTTCCTGTTTTTGCCCAAAAAAAACCACTAGAAGAAGAAGGAAGAAAGAAAAGAAAAAGAAAAAGAAGAAGAAAGTAAAAAAAATAATAAATAGACTCTCTCTCCTCTCTCTCTAATCTCTCTCCACTTTCTCTCTCTACTTTCTCTCTCCTAAGATTTTTAAAATTTTGAGAAGAATGATGATAAATTGAAATTGATCCTAATAATGAATTTTGATCTGTGATTGTCGGATGGTATACCGATATCCATCTTGATCAGACCTAATATTTTTTAAGATTCTATTTCTCATGATTTTATTGAATTATCCACATGATAATTTCAGCATGATTTGATCTGATCGATCGGATTTGTTGTATCATATCGTCTGAAGAGTCCAAGATGAATTTTTTTTCTCTAAAATTTTTTCTCTCTCTAAAAAGATTTATCAATAAAAAATTTCTTTTAATATTTCTGATCTGATGAAGAATCTTGATCCATGATTGTCGGACAGCATACTGGCACTCATCTTGATCAGATCCGATATTTTTTAATTTGATTATCCATGATCCTGATTTAACTATGACTTGGATTAGATCATTTTGATCACACCAATTGAGATGTTTGACTGTGGTACCTGATTAATTTGGATTGTATCTCATGAATTCTCTCTCCTCTGATTTTCTCTCTCTACTTGATTCATGAATCCAATAAAAGAACCTCGATCTTGTCACTTCGAATCTGATTTGATCTGATAGTCAAATTTTGGATCATTTATGTCCGAATTAGATTTTGATCAGATGAAATTAGATGATCAGACCAATCTGGACGATAGGATATAGGTGTCCATCAATTCTATCTTTCTTAATTGTTCATATCCTTTCTAATTATTGAAATTGATCCTGTATAGGATTGTGGATGTTTGATCATGGGATATTATGATATGATCTACGAATAAAATTTTTGAAAGAAAATTTATAGAATTATGTAGATTATTGGAATGCGTTCGAAGTAAGTAATGCTTCACTTTTTCTAGATTTATTGACAAATTATAATGTATTTTTCTGATATAATCTGTGAAATGATGTATAAATTGGATGAATAATATTTTGTTATAAAAATATCTTATTCGAAATGTTATGATGAAGCATGATTGAATATATTAATTTCATGATGCATTACATTAATTAATTTCGATACTACATGATTATATGTTTTCTTATGAAACATAATTTATGAAGAATTTTGATATAAGAACAATATGAATTGACAACCTGACTATGTAAAGGACTCCGTCAATGAGGCCATATACATTAGCAATGGATTTGTTCTGAGAGTTTATGTCGCCAGCGAGACCAGCGGTTCCGAAGGACTTTGTTGCCAGATGATTCATAGCTCACCGTAAGAAGATACGTAGTATTATTATCCTACCATAGAAAAAATATGGTCATAGCTCATGATTGATCAAAAGAACATAAGAATGAAAGAAATTAAAATCTCAAAAGAAACTTAAATTTTTGAAAAAGAAATAAATTTAGTATAAATTATATTGTATAATTGAAGTTGATTTCGAATCGATAAACTTTGTATGTATTATTTTCTATAAATAATTATTTACTTTAATACCTGATGAAATCTGTTGATAGTGATCATTGTTTACTGGGTTGTCTAGCTTATTATCTCCTATTTTTACAGACGTTGAGAAATTAAGATGATACAAGATATGAATGGAAGAGTGATGAGAAGCAGAATCTCCATACTTTTATTTTAAGTTGAAAGGCTTATTGAATTTGTTGTAAGGCCTATGGAACTTTATTGACTTTGTTGGGATATTAAAGTTGGAATTTGGATTATTATATTTTAGATTTAAATTATTGACTAATTGTTCCGCTGTGAAGTATTAATATCATGATAAGATGCCTTGCATGCTTATGAGAAGAGTTTTCTATGAGTATGCGATGGTTGTCATAACCTTCGGTTCACAATCTTGGATCGGAGACGTGACAGCAACACCAACATTTTTTATGATGACCTGCCGACCTTTTTGATGAAGATCAACTAGCAATTAGGAAGATTGTATAATTAATTAAAACATTAAATATGTATTTGACGGTTGCCTTCATCACGATGTTACAAATGCTTGGTTCATATTGAAGTGTTAACATACATGGAGGTGAACAAGAAAATAGCTGCTTTGAGCCTGAGAAGCTGTATAAATTATCCCTACCATCGTGCTCATGATTTCTGTCTTAATGGTGGTATTATGTTCTAAAGAAAACCTGGACACTTTTGAGTTTTTAACATACATGCTATGCTATTATTAGAATAATCCAATAATAATTTAATAATATCAATATATTTTATTATAATTATACATAATATAATAATTATTATGCTATAATAGGAAAGGTTAACAATTCACTCTTTCCAAGGGGCAATTTTATTATGTCGGATTACTGTATCTCTTTCCACATCAAATAACCAAACAACTGTAATTACATTTGCAGGTTTCAGTAAACAGTATAATTCCAATTATGGTGCTTTCTTTTAAGTATGCTTTTGAATTTTAGGTAATTGAATTATAGACAAACAAATGGCATCCAAGAGTTAATAGAGAGTTTAAAAGGCAAATGTATTGACAGAGGAAAGGGAAGTATTTATGATGAGATTCACCATAAAGAGAGTTGGCGTCCCTGAAGGCCCCCGTGGTTAAACCTTAGGCCCGGGCCCGACTTAATTCGTTACGCCGTTCGTGGCAAGAAGGGTTCAAACCAGGTCCATGTAACATTGTGCACGAAAATGACACCGTAGGCCTGACCCAAAACTAACCGGCCTTCCGAGAAAAAAAGGCCGATTCAGACTATTGAGCCCGGCTTTTGCGAACTTCTGTCTTGTGGCCACTAGGGCCACACCAGCCCATTAACAGCCCTACTTTTGTTAGCAATTTATTGTTGCTGATTGGGCAGGCTAGGCCTTTCTGGTTTCATCTTAGTTTCCCAGTGTTCCTACCATCCAAAGTATCATATTTATAAACTCTGAGCCTCATTAACCTTCTTTCCCGTTGCCAATTCTAAGGCTTGTATGACCTTCTTAATAGTACTCATTTTGTTCGAACAAGATTTTAAATCTCATAGAATAAAACAGTCCTAGTTTTTCTATAGGATCAGACGTGCCGCCTTCCTATTGCATCTTGACGCTTGAGACGGGAGATGTCTTAAAATCTATAAATCAGAATATTGGAACAATGGCAAGATAATTCATTCAGGATGGTACACTATCCAAACATCTTGTGGGATGTTCCGTGCAGACTTGAGTCCTTGGTAATGAGGTCCAAATTGATCTGATTAGGTCATGGCACATGCTAATATGACCTAGTTGCAATGTATCAGGTTTGATGTGAACATGCGCTGACCAACACTAAGGTCATGAGTTTGAACCAGTTCAAGGATCCAATATAAAACTCTGAATAAAATCCAGTCAAGCCTAGCTGCATACGTTTTTGGATTCGTTACTTTTGTTGGACCTGTGTGAACTAGATTGAAGCAAGCCCACCGTCTGGTACCTAGTCAACTTTTCTTGGAACAAAGCACGACCTAATCAATCTTCACTCATTTCTGTCACCAAAAAATACCAAAATCAATCTCCATTGATTTCAATAAAAAAAGACTTCGCATCTTTGTCTATCCTGATAAATGGAAGGATCAGCATCTTGTTGTGTCTTCTCTAGATAATAAAAGACAAAAGCAGAAGAAGAAGAAGAAGAAGAAGGAGATAAATTTATCCGACCATTGCTTGCGAAGCCAAATCATCTCGAAAGGTTAAGCTAAAATTTCCAAATTCATGACATCACTCAAAGTTGAGATAGATGGCAACCAAGAGATGCTTTTGTCTCCATTTCATACTAAGCAAATATGGATGATTTTTTGCCTGGATATTGTTGAAGGGATGAGAAGGAGAAGCAAGTGGGATTCTAACCAGAGATTTATCAATCACAATCTCATTAGCAACTTGATTTATTGGTAGCTTATCGACATAGGAATGGCTGTTGACATAGCCAAGTCAAGCAGATATTATAGATCAAATGCATCTCACAAACCAGTTTTGTGTCCTTGGATCTTTATGACGTGTGTGATAAGATTCAACGTAAAAATAGGTTGATATTGACGTAAATCCTATTGCCTCATACTTGGCCGAGCACGAGGGTTGAATAACCGATATTTGATAGCTTCTACTCCACCAATAAACAATAATAATGCCTTAGGATACCCCTTACCATCAAACTTTGTTTTATAATGGTTTTCGGTATACCTTGGAAGGAAGTCTAATGGTGGTTAGCATTTGGCTTGCCGTTCATTGAAATCTTACCTCTTCTTTGAGGGCAAGGTTAAGTGTGAAGGTTTGACAAACTTTCAACTGATTTCTTCCAATTCCAACCTATCAATATAAATATAAATTATTTAGTTTCTTTTCCCTCTATTGTAAAATACTTCATCCTCTGTTCTATCTCTTCATCAGTTATATATTCTCTGAAGGTTTAAAAAACAATAATATTTAATTAATTTTATGGATGCTAAAAAGAAAACTGAAGCTTCAAAATTACTGGTGATCTCAACAGGTATCTACCCTTCTAGAACATGGTAGGTCTCACCTGCTTCCTTCCCCTTAAAAAAACCCTCCATCTCCACCTTTCACCTTATAAGGCTAATGTCTTGCTTCCTACTCAATTCCACGATGAAGCAGTTTTACTAATAACCATTACTTAAACATTTTGTAATGCATGATGAACTTATTTACAGTATGCTGTGATGTTTATATTTCAATTTTTTCCCCCATTTGGTAGAATATAAGAGGATAAATTTTGAATAAATTACCCTAACTCCTCTTGAGGTTTGGGTTAATCACATGATCCCACGTAACATTTTGAAAATATACACATAACCTCCCGATCAAATATAAAAATTTAAAATTTTAAAAATAAAAATTATTAAAATAAAAAATATAAGATATTTTAAAACTCAAATAGGTCAAATAGTGTTGATATTAGTAAGATCATTTAATTTATTTAATAGAAAGATATTTATAAAGGGTCATGTACATGTCATGTATATAGCAAAAGCTAAATAGTGGAATATATATTCCTAAAACGTTAGGAGGAGGAATCTATAATTATCTCAAGCTTCGAGGGAGGTTATTGTAATTTACTCTCAATTTTATTTCATTCTTTAAGATATTTCGAAATCTTACTATTAAAAATATAAAAAAATGATCAATATTTTATATCTTTTGCATGATATGTTAATTTTTTTTAAAAATTATATGATTCATCATTATTTTATACTTATGCTGCAATTAGAAACTAGTTGACAGATCCTTGTAACTTAATATATTTTAGACATTTTAAATATTTTATATTTTAGTATATTTTAGTTTTAACCCAGGTTGATCAATTTGGTGCTTGCATGGTGATCCAGCAACCCAACATAGTCCAAGAGGGATTTTATCTAAGATCTAGCATGAAGGTTTCAATTCAGAAATTTACAAATTATTTGAAGCTTATCAAGTTGTTTGGCAAGTAGATATTTTAATACTAGGTAACTGAAATAGTTGGAAGGGTATTAGCAATAATAATGGTCCTAATTAGATTGAGTGTGGGTTTTGACTAAATTAATTAATTAAAAATAAAGGTAGAAGCAAGCATAAATATTAATCGGAGCAACATCTTATACATTTATATTCAAGATCTAATTGAAATAGATAGAAGCTTGGTAAAAATGAGTTGTTTGGGACTTGCACAATATTTTTGCCATCTTTATCCATAAATATACGTGCGTCCATATAGCAGCTCTATCTAATTCAATGTCGAGCAATGCCACATAACAACTTTCTAAGTTGTTCATGGACTAATCAAGCGTGCAAAAGTTATAAAGCTTCGGGTGAGATCATGTTAAAGGGCATTGTAGAGCTTTTGTCCTGATCAAGTAGCATTCCAACTTTTTTAAAAAGATGAATTTTCTTGAAAACCAGAGAACACTTGATTTGTAATTCTTTCAACGGATTAATACGGATAAAATTTTCTTTTAAAGTAGTTTTATAATAAAGTAGACATCTCACACATCAGTAAAAAGGTTCACTCAAAGGATATAAAACTTTCCAGTTATGTCACTATGAAGATCATGTAGTATTTTGTCCAAGTTTGTGTTACTTTGGGCATTTCTCACGGATAAGATTTTCCTTTTTCATACCATATGCATACAAATTATGGGTTTACAAGGCATTGATGTGGAGCTTGATCTATCTTTTCCTTTACTGATATGTTAAAGAACCACCTAATTACCTTCTTAATATTCTATTAAGATATTGTAAGAGATTTTGGTTATAATCTAATCTATTATTGGTTTGGTTTTGACGTGTATTTAATTTCACATTGATTATTTATTAAAAAAATTTAGATATTTATATGTGATCAAAAATTTTAAATAATATTTTTTGATTAATTTTTTGAATTTTTTTCTATGGTACTCATATTTAATTATGTTTCCCCATGCTTAAGTCCATGTTCCTTTGAGTGGTTACGGCTTTATTTATGGGCTTGTTCATTATTTTTAATTAAAAAAAAAAAAGAGAAGTTCATTGGTTTCTTTCAAAATGTGATGGGATAGAAAATTAAATAATATTTTTTGATTAATTTTTATCTATTTTTTTTTTTGATTGTTACGATTTTATTTATGGGTTTGTCTATTTTTTTTAACTATTTTTTTAATGTTAAAAAAAAAGAAAAAAAGTTCGAAGCTTCTGACCAAAACGTGACGCGATCCCAACGAGTGGAGATCACGCACCGGCGCACGTTGACGAGGAGCTGGCGAGCGGGCCGCGTCACGCGATGGACGGCCACGACTCGGTTGCCACCAAAAATAAATCTCACTCTACCCGCCCCCACCACGTGGCAGGATACACTGTCCCGCGGGATTCTCTCAGCCGGCGCGGTTCTCGTCTGTCCCGGTGCTTCCGTCACCGCCGACGCACACATCCGACGGACGGTTTTGCACGGACGATCCGAATCGCAACCCATGTATGATTCAATGCATGAGCTGGCTTCTTCTTCTTCTTACTACTTTCTTAATAATTAAATAAACTAAATAATAATAATAATCTGCCGTTAAGAAAAGAGCAATTAAACTTACCTTATTAGGGATGTTGATCCAAACTGCTTACCTCATCCCTTGTGAATCCCCACACGCTATGGCCATCACCCCCACCCTCAACCCCCTCAAGGAAAGAAGGAAAAAAAAAAAAGAAAAAAAGGTGGGGACTAAAGTGATTAATTCACTCCACATTGCAAAATCTCAAATTAACATATAAAATTACATCTATAAACCAAATGCTTTAAAGAAGGTTAGCTTGTGGGCAGGCGTTGATGTGTTGGTGACGGGAAGAACAGAGAAAGCAATCAAAATTAAAGATGGTTTGTTGTGCTCCGATAATTTATATAAGATAAAATGGAAGAGTGATATGAACCAAACGTCAATAATTCTGGAGACTTGATACTTTTATTGCTTATTTTAAATGGTGTATGCCCGATTATCATGGATGCGGGGAAGCACCAAGGTTATATATCAGTGTTTGAGTAACCTTTTCATGGCGATTGAGTTGGAAGGGAACCGGCCTTTTTAAAAATTTCAAGAATATTGAGAGTAAACATCATATAGTAAGAGAGATGCTGTCATGGTTACTCTTTGTCAAAGTTTGACAGGGTGGATTTGGTGTGGTTTTATGGACATGGACATGGCATGGTTGTCTCTTTTGGCATTTCAGATATTATATCCCCTATTCTGATTGTGAATTTTTTTAGTGAACTTCATGTTACTTTAAGTTGAATATCTACAAGTAAATCCACTAACCAGAATAACACCAACATGTTACTAGTGAAATGAGTCATCAAATCAGGTTAGCTTCATTAATTACTGGATTTCAATTATTAGGTTAGAATCATGTGAACATAGACACGATACATATTGTTGCAGCCAATCCCTTCATCATCTAATCGCCGGAGACACGCACCTGCAAAAAAAGTCCTCACTGACCGGAGATGCCTCCGGCGGGGACCTTCCGATGCTCAAGTCAGAGAGGAGACTAGGCAACAGTGGAAAAAACCAGGGGCTCAGCGATAGGGAGAAAGCTTACCAAAACTGTTGTCTTACTCCGTTTTATAGTAGAAGGCGGTATGGTCCCGCCATTAATGGTGCAGACAATTGGAGAGTTGTCAAATCGTCGGAAGCTGTCAAATCATCATGGGTTGTCAAGTCATTGAAATTAATCCATATCCTTGGCAGGACAATGCCCCATGACGGTCGTACAGCATATCCTTGGCAGGACAACAGCTCATAGTGGTTGTACGGCGTTTGGACGGACTAACCGACTATATGCCGGTATTCGACTGCCGGAACGTCGGGTGATGACTCGAAAATACCGTCGGCTGATCTGGTGCCTTGTGAAAGTCAGACGTCGGCCACCACCCCCGACGGTGAGTCGGTGATATGGGTTCGACCGTTCGGTCGGTTGGAAACAGTATTGATTTGTTCGACCGGCATACTTTCGGTCGGATATCGTCGGTAGTCATCGTCGGAGTCGTCTGTTCGCCCGGTGGGTAGAGTTGGGCGTCGGTCGGACCGTTCTGAGGATAAGTCGGCATATAGGGGTCAGCCGATATATCCCAACAGTTGCCCCCCACTCCTGAGTCTGATGTCATGTTGGCCTGCGTTACCACGTGGGTGATGGCCTCGAACGAAAGAAGTGGTTTTCCATTACGTCATGCCCCGACTCTGACGACCGCACCAACGGACGATCCGATGTCAGACGTCTCATCGGAAATGCAAACCGCCGTCGGTTAATTAATTTCGAGATGCGGTTTCTCCGCCACACGTCAGGGGGCTATTGGGCCGGAACCGTTCGCGCGGATGGAGGCGACGTGGCTCGATCTGGGATAGGTGCATCGAAACGTCAGACCGAGGAAGGGCCCAGGCACTGCCACGTGTCAACATCCGAAAAACCCTCATTTGGCGTGCTTTCATCTCGACCATCGAAGGGCCTTATATATATATGCGGTCACTCGTATCCAAAGCTTCACTTTTTACTGCCCTGTTTCTGGTGCTGAGGCCCTGTCGAGTTGTCTCCCAGTTTCAGGTAGCTATTTTCGTCCTCCTTCTTTGAAAGCTCTTCTCGAAGTTTTTTCATTCTTATCCCCTTGCATCCTCACTCCCTTGGCATTTTCTTTTTTATTCTCTTCTTTGGGGGCTAGCAATATGGCTAGAACCTCTCCTCGAGGAAGTCAGTCGGGGAATCCGATCGATGATTCCCGATCGATCCTGGAGGTGGAGGCTTCTTCACTTTCGGGGCCGAACATTGAACGGCTTAGGGAGCAGTTCGGACTTTTCGCTCTTGGGGCTGAGGGTCGGGTTAATAACCCGCCTTCGGACCAGGTGGCCTTTTATATTGAGGACCTTCGGGCAGGTCTTCGCTTTTCGATTTCAGAGTTCGTCCGGAATGTCTTGGATTATTACGGACTTTGTCCGACGCAACTGACGCCGAACTCAGTCTGGTTAATAATCAGCTTCGCTTTGTTGTGTCGGCTCTTGCCGACCTTTCCCCGCGTCTCTCTCTTCCGGACGTTCTTTGTCCTCTGACCTCACCTGAAAATCCGAGGGTGGTGGTTCTTCAATCCCTGGAAGGGCCTTTTGTTCATTACCGATCTTCCATCGTCGATCCACGGGTGGAAGAATCAGTTTTTCTTCGCTTCTTCTTCGCTACCCTGGGGGTTTCCTTCTCGCTGGGGCGACCCTCGAACTCAGCCGAATGAAAACAGTCGGATGAAGGCAGAAGACCGAGAGGACTTTCATTGACTGAAGGATGTGTCGGTGCTGAAGCAGAGAGAGCTCGTCATTGAGCAAGCTCTCTATGACGCCGGCTTAAGTTCGATTCTCCGCTTAGGTACAGTTCGGTCTGTCGGTCGTCTTTTGATTTTTTCATCCGTCTTCGAACTTGTGCTAATCTTTCATTGAAATTGCAGGTATGCCACCGAGAGTAAGACTAACAGATGCCGATATTCGACAGCACGCGATGAGGAAAAGACCGGCGCCCGAGGTTGGACCTTCGCGACTGCCCAAGAGATCCCAGACATCATCCCCGACTGCCGTTGTGAGGGCGGCTGTGTAGCCTGACATCAAAGGAGCGTCGGGCTTCGAACCGATCATCACCTTATCGACGCCGACGGTGCCACCCGAGGTGTCGTCTGAGGAAGGGGCGGCAGAGGTGGTAGCCGAAGGAGTGTCGGTGCCCCCGTTTGTGGAGGAGGTTCGGGTCGAAGCACGTGAGCCCGAACGACTTGCAGTGGCTCCCGTCGCACCCTCGGGAGGAACTCAGTCGAGTTCAAGCTTTCCATCCCTCTTCGATCTTCGAGCTTGGGCGACCGATTGGGGGAAGGCTTCGATGGCACCAGCAGACGACTCAAGGTCGGCGCGCCACGTCGCTTCGACCGATGTTTGGGTTCCCGAGGGGTCATCAGCCCTGGCCAATCATAATTTGGCCAAGAGGTTGTATCAGGCAACCATTCTCCTGGCCGACCGAGAGCTCTTGAGGAGTCGGCCGATGATCGAGATGCTCTCTTCCTTCTACCCAACCATGATCCAGGTGAGTTCTTCTTCTTTTTCTTTCCTCTCCATTATCATTTTCATCATTTTATTTTTTTGACGACCGGCCTTCCACTTGTAGCTGATCTACAATATGTCCGAGTTGGAGGTCGGGTACCAGAGGTTCGGTGACATCCGAGTGGCCTAGAAGGATAGGGCCGAAACCATCGAAGCCGAGAAGGCGACGCTAGTTGAACAGCTAAAGCTGTCGGTCGACCGCGAGGCCAGGCTCGAGAAGAAGATTTTTTGACTCACCAACGGCCTGACTGCCTCGGAGGCTGAACTTCAGTCGGCCCGTGAGCAAGTCAAGCACAAGACCCGTTCCGTTCATCGGTTGTGGCGTGAGCGGGACGGCTGCATTAGTGAGCTCGAGGCCGAGCGCGAATAACTTCGAGTTAGCCTGGAGAATCTGGCTAAGGCCGAGGAGAACCTGTCCTCTGCCCAAGCCGACGCCGACATAGCGAAAGCCGAGGCGGAGTCGGCAAAAGAGGCACTGAGCCGGGCGGTGGAGGACTTCTGCGGCTCGGACGAGTACCGGGAGGAGCTTCTCGAGAGCGACTTCACCTCCTACTAGGTGGGGTATGAGGATACCCGAGATGCAATTTAGGGACTGCACCCGAAACTCGACCTGAGCAGCGTTGTCCCTCCGGGGTCGGAGGACCAGGCCGCAGAGGATGAGGCCGACCCAACACCGAAAGATCAGACGGCTGCGAAGGAGGCCATCCCCGGGCCGGTGGGATGGGCTATCGAAGGTGAGGCGGCTCCAACCTCCGATCCGACTTCGACCCGAGCGGGAACACCAATCGCTCCCGAACTCTTTCCGATGCAGGAAGTCGACTCCGACGAGTAGTCGGAGTATCTGCTCCATTATTTTCATTTTATTTTTGTTTCGTCTTTGATATTTGTAATCGGACTTCGGTCCAATTTTGTAAATCTAACTTCAACTAAATGAAATCGAAGACTTTTCAAATTTTTTCCTGCATGCGGTTCAAATTGTATGTCTCGCTGAGGCATCCCCGAGTGTATAGGTCGTAGCTCCGACATACCTCATTAGGATATTCGGTAGGATTCAGCATAGTTGATCAAGGTAGTCAGTAGCGCACGCCATGCTAAGGGCAGAGCAAGCCCCGATCGCAGGCCATCGTCCTGACTGTCGTACAGGTTGTATAGGATCCGATGGTCGACAGTTGTCCCGACTGTAAGTCGAGCGTCCGTCGCTCGGATCTTGGTCGGGCATGCACGTCGGGTCGGATGTCGGCCAATCCCCGAGCGTAGCTTGTCGACACGATCATTCTGTAGAATCTGATAGTCGAGTAGTGTCCGACGTATTCAGATAGGATAACGATGACAAATCGAATATCCGTTGTCCGACCCTTGGTCGGACATGCACGTCGGGATGTATGATAAATGGTGGCAAGTCGAATATCCTTCGACTGATCGTGATCAAGTCGGTATGTTGTGAGTACGATCGCGGTCGTCTTGGTATTTTGCCCTTCTTAGTCGAAGGTAAGTCGGCAAGTTAGCCAGCCGCGTTGATCGAGAGTCGACTGTGGAAGGAGTGCGGCTTCAACTTAGAGAGGTTTCATCGCCAGCACTGGCCTTCCGTTAGTGTAGACAGAACGGTTCTCGTAAGAGTCCGATGTGTCGTCGGCGATCGGGCCGTAGGTCTCCAATGAAACGTTGGACCCAAGTCAGGGCGTCGGGACCCGTACTTCTGACAAGGGCCGACCCTCGACAGAGAGCCGAACTTTGTAGACTCTGGGGTTTTAAAATTGAGTTGTATTCTAAACAAGGGCATACAGAATTCACTGATGGTATAATTTCAAGTTGTCGGCATTCCAAGTCCGGAGAATAGCCATCCCTTCCAGGGTCTTAAGTCGGTAGGTGCCCGACCTGTAGGTATCCGCTATCTTGTAGGATCCTTTCCAGTTCGGGGATAATTTTTCTTGATCCAGAGGCTTCGAGACTTCCGCCTTTCTTAAAATCAGGTCTCCAAATCTGAAAGACTTTGGCTTAACTTTAGCATTATAGTATCGGGCCACTCTTTGTCGGTAGGAAGCCATGCAGAGTTGAGCCTCGCGTCGGAGCTCAGGTAGGAGGTCCAAGTCAGCTTTCCGACACTCGGAGTTGCCCGGTTCACAGTACTACTCAACTCTAGTCGATGGCAATCCGATCTCGAGTGGGATCATTGCCTCCATCTCATAGGCCAAATTGAAAGAAGATTCTCCGATTGGGACACGGGGTGTCGTTCGATACGTCCACAAGACTGAGTGCAATTCTTCAACCCAGAGGCCTTTGGCTTCATTCAGTCGAGTCTTCAATCCATGCAGAATGGTTCGGTTGGTTACTTCGACTTCTCCGTTAGACTGTGGATGCCCGACTGAGGTCAGCTTGTGCATGATATAAAATTTCGCACAGAACACTCTAAAGTCATGGTTGTCGAACTGTCACCCATTGTCGGTGATGATAGTTTGTGGCAGTCCGAATCTGAAGATGATGGACTTCTGGATAAAGTCTTCCATCTTACGCTCGGTGATTTGCGCCAGGGGTTCAGCCTCCACCCACTTGGTGAAGTAGTCGATTGCGATGACTATGAACTTTCTTTAGCTAGATGCCAGAGGGAAAGGATCGAGTATGTCGATTCTCCATTGGGCGAAGGGTCACAGGGCAACAATGGAAGTCAGCTGGTTGGCGGGCCGGTGTTATATATTGGCATACTTTTGACATGGCTCACATCTCTGAACCAAATCAGCCGCATCTTTTTTCATGGTGGGTCAGTAATAACCTTATTGTAGGACTTTGTAGGTCAGAGATTTGCCCCCATATGACTTCCGCAGTCCCTTCATGCACCTCTCTGAGTGCGTAGTCCGCGTCCGTCAGTCCCAGACACCTTAGCAAGGGAAGGGAGAATGACCTTTTGTAGAGTCGCCCGTCCATCATTATATATTGGGAGGCCGTCCACAGGAGTCGCTTGGCTTCTGCAGGGTCTTCGGGGCTGGTTCCGTCAGTCAGATACTGAACGATCAGATCCATCCAGCTTGGCTCGATCGTCACTTGTAGCACCTCCTCAGTCTTGTCGATGCTCGATTGCTCGAGACTCTCTACGAGTGTCTGGCCCAAAGCATCGTAGGCGGATGTTGCAAGCCTGGAGAGTGCATCGGCCTAAGCATTCTCCGTCTTGAAAATGTGGGAGATCTCAAAATACTTGAGGTGTGTCATGAGATCTCTTACCTTCTAAAAATATTTCGCCATGGTCGGATCCCACGCTTCGAATTTGCCTCTGACCTGCCCTACAATCAGCTGAGAGTCGGAGAAAATTTTAAGGCTGTCGATCCCAAGCTCCTTCACCACTCTCAAGTCGGCAAGAAGCACTTCATACTCGGCTTGATAATTAGAGGCTTTGAAGTTGAATCGAAGTGCGTACTCGATAACTACTCCCTCCGAGTTGGTGAGCAGGAATCCGGCCCCGCTCCCTTGAGCATTGGAAGCTCCGTTTATGTGTAACACCCAGGTTGATACGGGGTTATATTCAGAGGTCGCAGCTTCTTTGGAGCTCCCATCTTCCGACATTTGGTCGGCTGTCGGACATTCCGCGATGAAGTCAGTCAGGACTTGGACTTTCAAAGTAGGTCACAATCGGTACTGGATGTCAAACTCGCTCAGTTTCATCGCCTATTTCGTCAGTCATCCTAATGTGTCGGGGCGATGCAGGATCGCCCTCAGGGGTTGGTCAGTGAGGATCACGATGGTGTGTGCTTGAAAATACGGACGGAGTCGTTGCGCGGATATGACCAAGGCAAATATCATCTTCTCCGCTCTTGAGTACCGAGTTTCAGCTTTATGGAGCACTTTATTGGTATAATATATGGGTTGGTGAATTCGGCTCTCGTTCTCCCGGACGAGTACCAAACTAACCGCCTCTGGGGTGGTAGCCAAGTAAAGATACAATGTTTCTCCGACCTCTGGCTTTACAAGTAGGGGTGGAGAAGTCAGATATTTCTTCAAATCTTCGAAGGCTTGCCGGCACTCATTCGGCCAAGAGAAGTCCTTTGTCTGCCTCAGGATTTTGAAAAATGGGAGGCATTTCTCAGCTGATTGAGAAATGAATCGGCTGAGTGCGATGATCCTTCCATTGAGCTGCTGTACTTCTTTTTTGGTGTTCGGATGCCACATATCGATAATCGCCTTTATCTTCTCGGGGTTGGTCTCAATTCCGTATTGAGAAATGAAGAATCCGAGGAACTTTCCTGAAGTTACTCTGAAGGTGCATTTGGTTGGATTTAGCTTCATCCGATGTCGTCGAAGAGTACGAAAGGTTTCTTCCAAGTCTTGAACATGATCTGAAGCCTGTGCGCTCTTCACCAGCATGTCGTCCACGTACACCTCCATGTTGCACTCGATTTGAGCTTTGAAGATATTATTGACGAGGCATTGGTAGGTGGCTCCGACATTCTTCAAACCAAAGTGCATCACTCTGTAACAGTAAAGGCCCTTGGCGGTCACGAAGGCCGTATGCTCTTCATCCTCGGGTGCCATTCAGATCTGATTATATTCGATAAAGGCATCCATGAAGTTGAACAGTCGATGATCGGACGTCGCATCTACTAGTTGATCGATCTTCGATAGTGAAAAGCTGTCCTTCGGACAGGTTCGATTCAGATCGGTGTAGTCAATACAGATCCTCCACTTTTCATTGGCTTTCTTCACCATGACGATATTGGCAAGCCAGTCAGGATATGTGGTTTCTCTGATGAAGCCCGCCTCAAGTAGTTTGTCTACTTCCTCGTCGATGGCCTTTTGTCTTTCGGAGGTGAAAGACCGTTTCTTCTGTCTCACTGACCTCGTGCCAGGGGCGATGTTGAGTCGGTGAGTCATTATTTCTAGAGGTATGCCGGACATATCCGCTGCCGACCAAGCGAATATGTCGGCGTTGGCTTTCAATAGCTCTATCAGCTGCTGCCGCTCCGGGTCGGGCAACTGCGACCCGACCCAGATCACCTGTTCAGGATTCTTTGCCATCAGGATGGAAATTAGTCGTTCAACCGGTTCACCCTATTCCTCCTCTTCCTGTTGGTCCAACTTGTCGATCGACAGAAAATCCTTTGATTTATTGTTTTGAGTTAAGATTTGGAAGCATCGTCGAGCGAGCTGTTGATACCCGCATATTTTTTCAGCTCCATTTTTAGTCGAAAATCGGATCAGCAAGTGATACGTCGAGACTATCATTCTGAGGGCATTTAGTCCGGATCTTCCAAGTATGGCATTGTAGGCCGAAGGTACTCGGACGATCGTGAAGGTCATGCAGACGGTGCTTTATCGTGGTTCGGCTCCAGCTATCACGGGAAGAGCAATTTCTCCTTCCACTGCGACGGCCTCCCCGACGAAACCCACTAAGGGCGTAGAGACTCTCCTGAGTCGGTCGGTCGACAGTCGCATTCGGAAGAAGGTCGAGTAAAACAAATGTTAGTCGAGCTTCCATTATCAACGAGAATCTTTTTTACATCATAATTCGCTATTGTCGCCGAGACAACAACAGCGTCATCATAGGGAGTTTGGATTCTCCGAGCATCTTCATCTGTAAAAATGATTACATCATCCTGGCGTGGCCTCTTCATCGACTCTCCTTTAGTAATCGTTCCTCGATCCAATCGTTTGGAGATCATGTTGATGACTCCAGCAGTAGGCTGATTGTTCGCTGCCTCTTCAGTCGGTTGGGGTCGTCGGTCAGGAAGGGGTCGAGCCGGCGGGTCCCTTCGATACTTTTTGAGATACCTCGTCGTATGAGGGCCTCTATTTTATCCTTGAGTTGGATGCATTGCTCGGTATTGTGACCGTGGCTTCGATAGAATCGACAGTATTTTCTCCAGTCGCGACCCTTTGCCTTCAGAGGCAGAGGTCGTCGCAGATATTTTGCTCCTTCGATCTCCATCAGAATCTGCACACGAGGGGCAGAGAGAGGGGTGTAGGAGTCATACCTACGATGCGTCGGTCTCGGACTCCACCGTCGGAGCGATCTCGGGCTCCGTCGTCGGGGCGAGACCCATTTATCGATCGGGGGCCTGCTAGATTCAGCAAGAGCCCGATTTTTCTTTCGCTTCTCCTTCTGGCCCGTGCTCTCGGTAAGGCGCCGATCGGAAGCTCCTTCGTCCGTGCGCATGTATTTGTACGTGCGCTCCAGCAATTCGGCATATATCCGGGAGAGGGTCTTGTCCAAGAAATATGTGAATTGGGACCCCCTTAGCCCCCTCTTCATGGTCGAGATAGCCATGTCTTCGTTGAGGTCCCGAACCTCAAGTGTGGCCGCGTTGAATCGGACCACAAAGTGTCGGAGTGTCTCATTTTCTCCCTACTTGAGGGAGAAAAGATTGTCCGAGATTCGTGGCGATTTTCGATTGGTGTTGAAATGGATCACGAAAGAATGCTCGAGCTGCCTGAAGGAGTGGATACCTCTTGGGCGGAGGCCGGAGTACCAGGCCCTGGCAGCTTTACCAAGTGTGGTGGAGAAACCGATGCAGAGAAAGGCATCGGTTGCCCCTTGAATTGTTATGAGAGCCTTGTAGCTCTCCAGATGATCAACTGGGTCGGTAGAGCCGTCTTAAGGCTCCACATGAGACATCTTGAACCGATTAGGGATCGGTTCATCGAGGATAAATTGAGAGAGAGGTTGGGTGGTCCGAAAGTCAACGTCATTTGAAGACTTCTGACCATCCATCTAGAGCTGGGCAAGCCGACGGTCGATTTCTTCGAACTTACGTTCGTAGTCGTCCAACCGTCGATGTTGAGAAACCCCAGGGGTCGAACCTCTCGACGAATTTGAGAGTGAGGCGGACGGTGTCCGCGGCCACTTCTCCTTCCTCGCTCGCTCTAACTGAGAAGGAGAGGGACGCCGAGATCGATGAGTGTTGCGCCGTGGCCGCCTCCCCCTTCTGAATGGGAGTGTTGAGACGGCTGCTCTTGAGGAGGAGATGGAAGTTGACGCAGACGTCAGCGGCTGCTTCTGGACGGCATAGGGTGCGCCACCGGTTGTTCCGCCGGTGGTTGCGGCAACTGGGTCGGTTGTTGTTGGAGATTTTTAACCGCATCCATTAGAACAGTCATTTGCCGCACGATCGTCGCGATCTGTGCCTTCGTGGTCACCACCGAGTGCGGAGAGCTGGGTTCCGCTATGGAGGGTAAAGGAGGGGCCTCTTTCCAACGGGAAGAGTGCCTCGTCGATCCGGTAGCTCTCGATCGCTGAGCCCTGATTTTTATCATCTCGAGATATTTTTCAAGCTCTATGGAGCTCGCTGTCTTACTTCCGTCGACACTCCCCTACCTGACGCACCAAATCTGTTGCGGCCAATCCCCTCGTCGTCTGATTGTCGAGGATGCGCACCTGCAAGAAAAGTCCTCACTGACCGGAGATGCCTCCAGCGGGGACCCTCCGACGCTCAAGTCAGAGAGGAGACTAGACAATAGTGAAAAAAATCAGGAGCTCAGCGATAAGGAGAGAGCTTACCAAAACTGTTGCCTTACCCCGTTTTATAGTAGAAGGCGGTATGGTCCCGCCATTAATGGTGCAGACAACTGGGGAGTTGTCAAATCATCGGGGACTGTCAAATCGTCGTGGGTTGTCAAGTCATTGAAATTAATCCATGTCCTTGGCAGGACAATGCCCCATGGCGGTCGTACAGCATGTCTTTGATAGGATAATAGCCCATAGCGGTTGTACGACGTTTGGACGGGCTGGCTGACTATATGTCGGTATTCGACTGCCGAGACATCGGATAATGACTCGAAAACACCGTCGGCTGATCTGGTGCTTTGTGAAAGTCGGACGTCGGCCGCCACCCCCGACAGTGAGTCGATGATATGGGTTCGGCCGGTTGGAAGCAGTATTGGTCTGTTTGGCCGGCATACCTTCGGTCGGATATCATCGGCAGTCATCGTCGGAGTCGTCTGTCCGCCCGATGGATAGAGTCGGACGTCAGTCGGACCGTTCCGAGAATAAGTCGGTATATAGGGATCAGCCGGTATATCCCAACAAACACACACACACACACACACATATATATATATATATATATATATATATATATATATATATATATATATAATTATATTGATAGAAATTCTTACAAATATATATATCATCATGATCAATACGTGTCCGATATGTTTGTTTAGTCCATGTATGTGAGGGCCCTATCTATCATTTGGAGCAATAAGCATGCTTTCTGAGGTGAAAATCAATGGACTTGGTTTCTTGAATAATGCTCAATTTGACAAGTTAACTCAAATAATGTTATCTTTTATTTAAAAATTGGTTCCTTAGTTGTACTTCATATTTCTAAGGCCTAGTGCATTGCTCTCCACTCTAGATTGAGAGTTCCTGCCTGTGTAGCAATTGATTATAGTATTGGATCCTACTACTCCATGGGAACCATGTGATCACCATTTGACATTTGATTGTTGAGACACCTCTTTTTATATTACAAGAGTTGTTGTTGGTTCTTCATCCCTAGGTCAGAGCATGCTTATCTGCATTCAAAAATCAAATATGCATGCACACAAATAATCGGCAAATAGAAAAATTTGACAGTAGAAACTTATTGTTAGAAGATTCTTGCGATAAAAACTTGTCGTCGCATAATCCGTCTAATATAGACATACTGTCATTATACTAATAAGTTATTGAGAAGCTTTTATCATAGGGTGCGCAAAAGAATACGAAATATGCATATGTACGTGGATGCAATTTTTGGCCATAAGAATGTGGTGGACTCGGTTTTGAGAAATCATATAAAGGTTTGCTTGGGTAATCCAGTAGGAACAGGATGAATTTTCTATAGATTCATGAATTGGAAAGACCATTTAAGC
This sequence comes from Elaeis guineensis, assembly GCF_000442705.2. NCBI lineage: Eukaryota > Viridiplantae > Streptophyta > Magnoliopsida > Arecales > Arecaceae > Elaeis > Elaeis guineensis. Next base: position 7,442,184 of record NC_026000.2, on the reverse strand, counting down.
ATGATTCATATCAATCATCAGCACCTCCCAACCTAAAGAACCAAGACAAGAAAAATCTTCATGGATATATATTTTTTTCTGCAGACCAACAATCCCACACGTTAGGACTTAAGGTGGGAATTAGATAAGCTGTTAGAAGATACAGACAGGGTAGGACAATATGCCATATGCTCAAACGATATTGGTGAAGGAATATCCAAATAAACCCCAAGATGAAGCAGCCCAATGATGTATAGAGTGTTGTTGGGGAATACCCACCGACCGACTTACGGTCGAAGGGGCCGACCCCGACGGACGACCGACCGACTGGCCGACCCCGACGGACGACTCCGACTGGCCGACTCCGACGGCCGATCCTGACTGGCCGACCGACCAACTGGCCGACCCCGACGGACGACTCCGACTGGCCGGCCCCGACTGGCCGACCCCGACGGCCGACCGACCGACTGGCCGACCCCGACGGACGACTCCGACGGCCGACCGACCGACTGGCCGACCCCGACGGACGACTCCGACTGGCCGGCCCCGACTGGCCGACCCTGACTGGCCGACCGACCAACTGGCCGACCCCGACGGACGACTCCGACTGGCCGGCCCCGACTGGCCGACCCTGACTGGCCGACCGACCAACTGGCCGACCCCGACGAACGACTCCGACTGGCCGGCCCCGACTGGCCGACCCCGACGGCCGACCGACCGACTGGCCGACTCCGACGGCCGACCGACCGACTGGCCGACCCCGACGGACGACTCCGACGGCCGACCGACCGACTGGCCGACCCCGACGGACGACTCCGACTGGCCGACCCCGACTCCGACGGCCGACCGACCGACTGGCCGACCCCGACGGACGACTCCGACTGGCCGACCCCGACGGCCGACCGACCGACTGGCCGACTCCGACCGACCGACTGGCCGACCCCGACTGGCCGACTCCGACCGACCGACTGGCCGACTCCGGCCAGGAAGTCTGATGGCCGACTCTCGCAACATGATGCTCGCCGACCAATGGAGGGGCCCGACACCACTCAGCTGGCTACCGACTTTGGGTCGGTCGGCTCCTCCAACCACCGTACGGCCGCCAGACGTTGTCAGCTCTGACACGGACATGCGGCACAGTTACCTAGGGGCATTGTCCCGCCGAGAGCCGGGTCAACCCTGGTGATTAGACGGCTACACGGCGACATGACGTTTTCACGGCGGCTCTGACAGCCTACAGTGAGTTGACAGTTCCTCACTTGTCCGCGCCATTAATGATGGCGCCATACTGTGCTCCACTATATAAACCGGGGAAGGCAACAGTGCAAGGGATGGATCGATCCGCCCGTCTCTCCCACATACGCAGGCTCGCTCCTCTCTCCCCTCTCCCTCTCTCCTTCTCAGAGCTCTCTGTCTGCATTTCACTGTTGCCCAGTCACCTCTTTGACTTGACCGTCGGAGGGTCCCCGCCGGAGCCGCCTCCGGTCAGTGCGGACTTCCTTTTGCAGGTGCACGCTTCCCGACGATCGGGCGACGAGGCGATTGGCCGCAACAGATTGGCGCGCCAGGTAGGGGACAGCATGACAAAGACAAGAGCTCAACGATCGAGAATCACTGGGTCGGCAAGGTGCTCTTCCCGCCGGGAAGAAGCCTCCCCGCCCCCACCGGCGGCGGAGCCTAGCTCTCCGCGCCCTGCAGTGACCACGGAGGCCCAGACTGCGGTCATCGTGCGGTAGATGACCGTACTGACCGACGCAGTCAAAAGCCTCCAGCAACAACCGGCGGCCCGACCTATGCCTTCCAGGAGCAGCCGCCGACGGCCGCGCCGATCCCTGTCGCCTCCATGCGAGCGCCCCCAAAAGCGCTCCCACGGAGAAGAGGAGGGACGACCATGGCGCGACGACCGACGGTCCCAGCGGCCCTCCCCTTCCCCGTTGGAACGGGCAAGGAAGGAGAAACGGCCGCGCACGCCGTCGGCCTCTCTCTCAGAATCTTCCGGAGGCTCCACCCCTGGGGTCTCCCAGCATCGACGAGCGGACGACTACGAGCGCCGGTTCGAGGAAATCGACCGCCGACTCGCTCAGTTGCAAATGGACGGCCAGAAGTCTTCAAACCACGTCGACTTCCAAACCGCCCAACCCCTCCCCCGAACTTATGCCGAGCTACTGGAGCGCGCATATAAGTATATGCGCGCGGATGAAGGGGCATCCGACCGACGTTTGGCCGAACCCAGAGGCCCGAAGGAGAAGCGGAGGAAAGGTCGGGAACCCGCCGAACCAAGCAGGCACCGACCGATAGTCGGGTCTCGCCCCCCCGACGAATCCAAAAGTCACCCTAACGATGGAGTCCGAGACCGACGCATCGCAGGTATGACTCCTACGCCCCTCTCCCCGCTCCTCGTGCGCAGATCCTGATAGAGATCGAAGGAGCGGAGAATCTACGACGGCCTCGGCCTCTGAAGGCAAAAGGCTCCGACCAACATGGCCGATCGTCGATCGCCGAATCAACGGCTGGATCATCGATCGCCGAAATCGACGGCCTCGACCTCTGAAGGCAAAAGGCTTCGACCAACATGGCCGATCGTCGATCGCCGAATCAACGGCTCGATCACTGATCGCCGAACCGACGGCCTCGCCTCTGAAGGCAAAAGGCTTCGACCAACATGGCCGATCGTCGATCGCCGAATCAACGGCTCGATCACTGATCGCCGAACCGACGGCCTCGCCTCTGAAGGCAAAAGGCTCCGACCAACATGGCCGATCGTCGATCGCCGAATCAACGGCTCGATCACTGATCGCCGAACCGACGGCCTTGCCTCTGAAGGCAAAAGGCTTCGACCAACATGGCCGATCGTCGATCGTCGAATCAACGGCTGGATCATCGATCGTCGAAATCGACGGCCTCGGCCTCTGAAGGCAAAGGGCTTCGACTAATGCGGCTGGCTAACTTGCCGACTTAGCTTCGACTAAGAAGGGCAAAACGCCAAGATGACCGCAGTCGCATTCGCGACATACCGATCTGGTCACGACCGATCGAAGGATATTCGGCTTGCCACCGTTTATCATACATCCCGACGCATACGTCCGACCAAGGGCTGGACAATGGATATTCGACTTGCCATCGCTATCCTATCCGAATACGTCGGATGCTACTCGACTATCAGATTCTGCAGAATGATCGTGTCGACGAGCAACGTTCGGAGGTTGGCCGACCTCCGACCCGACGTGCATGCTCGACCTACAGTCGGGACGATCGATATTGGATCGTTCGTTGATATGATCGCCAGAGTCGGGGCAGGAAAAGATGGAACACCACTCCTTTCGTCCGAAGCCGTCGCCCACGTGTTCACGCGAGCCAACACGACATCGGGCTCAGGAGTGGAGGGGGGCAACTGTTGGGGAATACCCACCGACCGACTTACGGTCGAAGGGGCCGACCCCGACGGACGACCGACCGACTGGCCGACCCCGACGGACGACTCCGACTGGCCGACTCCGACGGCCGACCCTGACTGGCCGACCGACCAACTGGCCGACCCCGACGGACGACTCCGACTGGCCGGCCCCGACTGGCCGACCCCGACGGCCGACCGACCGACTGGCCGACTCCGACGGCCGACCGACCGACTGGCCGACCCCGACGGACGACTCCGACGACCGACCGACCGACTGGCCGACCCCGACGGACGACTCCGACTGGCCGGCCCCGACTGGCCGACCCTGACTGGCCGACCGACCAACTGGCCGACCCCGACGGACGACTCCGACTGGCCGGCCCCGACTGGCCGACCCTGACTGGCCGACCGACCAACTGGCCGACCCCGACGGACGACTCCGACTGGCCGGCCCCGACTGGCCGACCCCGACGGCCGACCGACCGACTGGCCGACTCCGACGGCCGACCGACCGACTGGCCGACCCCGACGGACGACTCCGACGGCCGACCGACCGACTGGCCGACCCCGACGGACGACTCCGACTGGCCGGCCCCGACTGGCCGACCCCGACTCCGACGGCCGACCGATCGACTGGCCGACCCCGACGGACGACTCCGACTGGCCGACCCCGACGGCCGACCGACCGACTGGCCGACTCCGACCGACCGACTGGCCGACCCCGACTGGCCGACTCCGACCGACCGACTGGCCGACTCCGGCCAGGAAGTCTGATGGCCGACTCTCGCAACATGATGCTCGCCGACCAATGGAGGGGCCCGACACCACTCAGCTGGCTACCGACTTTGGGTCGGTCGGCTCCTCCAACCACCGTACGGCCGTCAGACGTTGTCAGTTCTGACACGGACATGCGGCACAGTTACCTAGGGGCATTGTCCCGCCGAGAGCCGGGTCAACCCTGGTGATTAGACGGCTACACGGCGACATGACGTTTTCACGGCGGCTCTGACAGCCTACAGTGAGTTGACAGTTCCTCACTTGTCCGCGCCATTAATGATGGCGCCATACTGTGCTCCACTATATAAACCGGGGAAGGCAACAGTGCAAGGGATGGATCGATCCGCCCGTCTCTCCCACATACGCAGGCTCGCTCCTCTCTCCCCTCTCCCTCTCTCCTTCTCAGAGCTCTCTGTCTGCATTTCACTGTTGCCCAGTCACCTCTCTGACTTGACCGTCGGAGGGTCCCCGCCGGAGCCGCCTCCGGTCAGTGCGGACTTCCTTTTGCAGGTGCACGCTTCCCGGCGATCGGGCGACGAGGCGATTGACCGCAACAAGTGTCAAAAGTGAGGCGTACCTATGATATACCTTTTGAATCTAGTGCAAATATGAAAATATTTAAGTAATTCTAATGTAAAAATATCATATCAACATAAAATTTAGTAAAAAAATAATAGAGTCGACGTGCAACTTTCCTGATGCCCCATCCAAAATCAGAATTTGCACATCGCGCAGAGAAAAAAGGGGGCAATGCATATGTCATGGAGCTTTGTAGCCCACTAAGCCCCCGCTCGTGCAATGGACCATTGTTTCTATCCTCCTACCCACTTAAAGCTCGGTTACCAGAGAGAAAGGGAAAACTCGAAATCTAATTGCTTTGATTGGTAAAGCTCTGATGTGGACTGACGCATCCCATCCATGTGCAATTGAAGTTTGACAAGGTGGAGGAAAACTTTCTACGCCCAGTCCCGAGCAAAGGGACAGAACCTTGTCCCACTTGTATGCACGTATCATGTCATGGAGCCCTCTCTTTTTCCTTTGTCGATATTGACTTTTTCTCCTACGTTGTCATGCACTCCAATTCATCAATTAATTTTCGCCTGCAAGAAAAGTTTCTCCTTTGTCCCAATTTTCCTCCCTCTTCTCTCTTAAATATATCGACCCCGGCCTCACCCATCTATATAAGTCTCTCTCCTTCTCTCTTCCCCCTCCATTCCAACCATCCACCCTCTCTCTCTCTCTCTCATGGCAAGTGCAATTAGAGCACGAGTCATGGAAGACATGATGAGCCAACAAGCTTGTTGTGAGAGGCCGGGGACGCTAGGCTTGCGCGAGGACTCACATATGATATCGAAGATGAAGCCAAAGGTCAGAATAGTGCACATCTTCGCACCTGAGATCATAAAGACCGACGTGGAGAACTTTCGGGAGCTCGTGCAGCGGCTCACCGGGAAGCCCGAAGAGAGAAATGGTGGTGAGAAGAAGGAAGCAGCCGAGACCATGGGAATGAGACAGGGCCACGGGGTCTCGTGGCACGGAGAGATGGTTAAAGGGGAGTTGCAGGAAGAGAAGAGGGAGTTGTGGAAGGAGGTGAGTTCGGGTGGGTTCTTGAGTGGGTTCAGTGATGTGGATGGCTTCTTCCATGGTCTCAATGATTGCCCGTTGCTTCCTTTCAGCTCTTCCGACATGGGTGTCATTGGAGAGGCACATAGCCCTCGACAAGAAGGGAATTAGTTTTGGAAGTTTGAAATTTGCTTCGCTTCATGATCCTTTCCTTTGCACTGCTCCTTTAGAATGTGAGATTTGTAGCTGGGTTTGAGTTATGATACTGTTAATTTGGTATTGGACTTTAACCTTGTGATGAAAATACATGAAAGGCATACTGATGTTCTGTTTGTTTCTTCCATCAGCTCGGATTGGGGCTTTGGATAATTGCCTTTGCTCTTTTATCCCTTCTTCTTCTTTTTTTTGTTTTTTTGCGCGGGGGACAAAAAGGCAGGGGGTGTGAAATTAGCCATGTATCAAGTCTCGCTTTGTGGCTCATTCCTTCACGTCGGGCTGCCTTTGTTTGGAACATTAGGCCATGTTTGGTTGAGGGATGTTGAACTATGGAATAGAAATAAATAACTCTTCCATTTTCATCTTTTAGTTGGGGAGAGTTTTATTCTCGTTTCAATTCCAAAAGAAAATGAAAATATACCAATCTTTCCAAAATTCAATTCTCATTTTTCTCTAATATTCAAATTTCATTCTAATTTTTATTTCAATTCTATTCACGAATCAAACATGCCGGAAGTTATAGTCATTCCAATCTCTATTTTTAATCTATCCTAATTTCGATTCTGATTTCGATTCCGATCCCAAGGTTTCCTTTTTTTTTTCACGCAAAAGAGACTTCTCCAAATAGGGTTGCGGCATGAAAATGAGAAGGTTTTGGTAGTGATTTAATCACTTGTTTCTTTCTGGATGGTAGCTTTCTGGTTGGTTTGTTGTCCCTGTTGGAATTCGACCATCCCATGCCCTGTGCCACACATGAACTCCAAGTGCGTACCGGGGAGCATAGCGAGGAAATCACCTCTTCATCTATTTACTCGGGTTCCCTTTCACACTGGAAGCAAATAGCTGGCTTAGGGCCAAGGATCTGGACCAACACACAGCCTATTTACTCAGATAAATCTGGGTTGTGCCGGGTGTTCCAAATCTGAACGAGATTTAGAGTACAGCGTAAGTATGACACATTAGATATTTTTAAGTTGGGTATTTCTCATAATGGTCCACCTATATATGTCAAATCTAAACGAAGTTTGTCTTTAAGCATTTGGCTTTTAGCATTTGATGAATATGACTCTTGATTTTTTTTGTTGACAAAAAATACGAGATAGTCCTACACAAGACAGGCACATACGCGAGGTTATAAAATTCAAGTAAGGTAAACGACTTGGCTTTGCAATTGAATCCGGACTCTGATGCAATCACCTAACTTCCGAAAGGTTAACTTCAAGCGCGGGCTCGCAAGCGCGCACACAGGAAAAAAAATCCCAAAAGCTAACAGCGTTCAATCAACCAGCATGGCCTGTAATGTGAGATGACAGTAATATTCCAAACGAGCGGGTAGAGGTTCCACATGTCTGAGACCATCTCCGAAGCATTTCTTAGAAAATGGGGCAGTTGGATTCCTTAAATGCAGTTCTTTGCATCATTATTGACAGCAAAGACAAAAGAAGTCAGAGACATAAGAAGTTTCGTTTCCAACTCTAAAAAAGTAGCTTTCAAATTAAATGATGACAGCTTCAGCCAGGAGACAAGTACTTAATTAACTGATGCCTAAAAGATGGCTGAAGTCAAGAAAGCAAAAAATCTCCAGATAACGAGAAGGCAGTACACATTTTCTACTACTGCATTCAGTACAGGGAGATGGCAGAATGTAGCTCAAATGTTACCAGAAAAACAGAAAGGCAAATTGGCTAGGAAAAAATTCTGCATTACCAAAGATATAACAAAGATGATGCATAAGGTCCAGGAGATGATTGCTTCATACAGCCTGGATGGAAAAATTAGATTTCTTCTATAACAACGTAAAAATACTAAAAAGAACGCAGAGGTATCCTTTTTGAGGCAGCTGATTTATGTTGGTATATCGATCCAATGACTCAAATCATCCTCAGCAATCAGACCCAAATTGGCTTTATATAGATACAGTTGCTGGTGGTTTATATGAAGTGGCCAGTAGCTTCACCAACTGAGCCTCAGCTCAGTTGTCAGACACCCTCACTTCCCATAAAGGGGTTACCTCGTATCATACATCAAGACATTCAACCTTCCAGAGATTTTCCCAGGCAAAAAACCTGGATTTACAAGTTCGTGTGTTGGGAAATTTAATATTAGGATAAGCTTCTGAAGAAGCCTCTGCTGGTAGGGCACTTGCATTATGACATACTCACAGTCCATGGATTGAATTCCAACAGATGTTCAAAATTACTTTAAAAAATCATAAAGATTCCAAATAAACCAGATGGTGGTTGCCATGCAACAACTAGTGCAGAGGCCATCACTTAAAATTTGCTGCCATTGCTCAAGTAAAATCCTTGCACAACTTTCAAATTCGAGAAAACAGTGTCCCTTCTTAACCAAACTCAGATAATTCTGTTTAAGCAACACGATGTATTTGCAGGCAAAAAATAAACACTGAGAATATAAAATCAGAGTTTAGATGCAGCAGCAACACCTTGTATGCATGACACTTGGATTGAAGTGGAGAATCCTTGACTGTCAGTCAGGCAAGCATTGTTTCCCATGGAAACTACCATTCTCAGTATTTAGCTTTCATACTCTGAGATCACGGGGTCCATGGGCGATGGTGCTGGAGGCCCATCCAACCTTGTAAGAACATCTGGAGCTCCAGCAGAATCCCTTATGATCTAAAAAAAGGAAATGCCAATACCTTGATAAATATGTCATTGTGATGTTATAAGCGGCTAATATCAAAAAAACACAAAAAGAGAACCTAAGCTCTTTAAGAAAACAAGCAATTTCTGCAACATGATCAAACACAAAAACATAGGACCCCTATTTTACTTTATGTCAAAAACTACAAAAGAAACCAAGCTAATAAGGTTCCTTCATATAAAACACACTGCAAAGAAATGAATCTAGAGAAAGTGGCAACAGCAAGAGGTGATATGTCAAGCATGGTACGATAGAAATATATAGGATGAATGAATTCACAATTTCTTAACAAGCTTTCAATTATATATCCATGGGAGTTCCTCAATATTGTTAGTTAGCAACTACCAAACTAAGTTACAAGGCATGATAGAGTAGCTTCCCGAATCCCCATGGTTGCAACACCGATGATACCTGCACAAAAACTAAGTATGCATTTCAATGTGTTAAAACGGCATATCAAGAAAAACGAGACCTAGATCAAAAGTCAAACTTGATGTGCCATGACGGCGGCTGATTGAACATCACATATGAGCTCACTAAAACTGAAACATATACTGAACCAATTCCAAAGGAAAAATTGATGTGCCAAATTTCATGCAGAAAAGCTCACTAAAAAATGGAATTTGCATTGGTTTAATATAAACTGCATGTGAGGAAGTTGGAAGGGGTAGCTCATGCAGAGAATAGTTGATGAGTTTCAGGTTTTATTTCATTGAAATTATATCTTCGTTGACTTGTAACTTACCATAAAAGAAATCCAAAAAGAAAACAAAACACTTCTACTTCGAAAGTTCTACTTAAAAACTTCATTCCTACATCATAGATAGAACACAATAAAGACCATACCAATATCTCTTCATCTAAGTATGATATCATGAACAGCCTCTGGAAAGTTCCGCCTGTAAAACACAGACAACAGGAGTTCAGCAATTATTCCTGAGTCAATTACCAGAATCCTGAGGTTTCAAAATAATACAAGGTTTGTTTCAGTAAGCCACAATTTCAAGATGATCAAGTGTTAGAAATGATGTGGAAGCATCCCTAAGAAGAGTTTTGAAGGTGACAATGGATTTTAGAAGAACAGTAAAAACGGAGTGAAGTGCTAGATGTTAATTCTCGGGGAGAGAAAGCAGAAGACAATATGAACTAGAGCACATTCTCTTCTGAAGACAAACCATTTTAGTATCTACTGAGGTTGAGTTGAAGCACAGTTTTTGGAAAAATGGGCAAACTAACATTAAAGATACATTTAGAAATTGCTGTACTTGGTAGAAAGATGCAAGATGGTATGATATGAACTAAAGTTACATTCTCTTCTGAAGAAAAAAACATTTTAGTATCTATTAGGGTTGAGTTGAAGCACAGTTTTCAGAAACAAAAGCATATTTTTCAGAAACATAGGCAAACCAACATGAAAGATAAATTTAAAAAATGCTGTACTTGGTAGAGAAATGCAAGATGGTATAAAAGCATAGCAGTCATTGAGATTGTTTTACTTGATATACCTTAGTAATTGCCTCTCAAATATGTTAGTGAGCACATATCCTGGACAGATTTCAGTTACATAGGTACAACAATCCTCTTTAAATGCTTTAGGTCAAAGCTATGTCATAAATCAATATTAAAGAGAGATTAATATGCCAAACAATATCAGACTCTAATAATTTGCCATCTCAAACAAATTTCAGTTGTAGCCAATGACAGCTCACAGGAAGGAAAGAAATACAAAAACTCTCGAGTCCATAAGCAAGGAAAAATGGTCTTACAGCATCATGGAGTTGGATACCCATCACAAAGTGAAAGGGGAATCATTGTGTATCGACTAATTCACTAAGCAACCAATGTCAACAACCTCCCTGTCTCTATCTGAAAAATATGCAATCTACTTCTTATAAAAGGGCCAGATAGGTGTCAGCAGCCAATATGTTAGCTAACTCATAATTTAATCAACTTTTCTTCATTGGATTTTTCTCTTAAGGTATTCTTCATATAAATACATTTTGATCAATTTCTTATATTAATTTAAGGGAGACAGTTCAGCAACATATTTCTTGCACTTTTGATGTAAAATTTAAATTGAATTAGCAATACTGCCTCTTTGGCTATCCAGAATGTCTAACTAGAACCCCACCAATAAATTAATGAAGCCATTTTTCTATAGTTAATAAACTAATTGAGAATGTGCCTACACAATTATTACAATCCATATAAACAAACAACAAGCGTAACACTAAAATCTTACTAAGTGGAAGTTTCAATCCATTGGCAAAGGTGTCCCTCAGTGGTGCTGGAAGTTGCTGCCGCGCATCAGCTGCTTGCCCAAATACACCTCTTAGTTGTGCAGGTATAGCCTCTTCGCTAACTGTGGGTGTTTCAAAATGTCCTTCAATATACTCTTCTTTCATTCGAGTAGGACCCTCAACAGACAATTTGGTGGTCAAGAGGAACTTGCTTTCTATCTGCATTCCAAGACATTTAAGCATCAACAAGACATACTGTATAACATAATTTGATTTGTATACCCCATATAATCTGAGGCTTCACATATGAATAATTTGATATAGCATTCTTTCTTCACTAGGGAATACTGTAGGCCTATTAGATGAAAGTTATCAGAGCCAGGAGAACATGCGAAGTTGGAGAGTCAAGTATGTAAAAGATTTACAGTATGAAAGCACCAATGAACTGTCTATGTGGAACAATATTTGCATCTTAAAGCACTAATAGATTTAAGATTTAAGAAAATTATACAACAATGAATGAAATTTATATTCTTTAGCAAAAATTGATTTTGATTAATAATCGCAGCGATAGAGGATACCCTACTTGAGAAGGAATGAAAGAATACAGAGGTGACACTAAATGCACTGCTGATGCAGAAAGAGTTGAAAATGAGAATACATGATCATAAACACGAGAATGCAGCATTATCCTAACAGAAGAGAGAATAAAGTTTGCTGAACTTTCATGAAGAATGAATGTTTTCGATGCAACTTCCAGTAATCTTTAAGGTCGATGAAAAGAGAGTTTTTGCTTTAGATAGGAAGAACAATTAGATTCCACCAAAGTCATGGGGACACAGCCACACTTTTGGCAGCAAAAGATAAATTTCTGCAGGCCAGCTATGTAGTTATCACCCACAACAAAAAAAAAAAAAAAAAAAAATCCTTATCCATTCCCAGCTAGCTTTATAATAGTAACCCTGCTTCTTATTACTCACCAATTACACCCAGATTACCACATCGTTTTTCCCCGATATAATTCCTTTTTTAGTCTATAATCATCTCTTATTCCCCTCCAGCAACCTTAAGCTGAAACTTGAAGGATCTCTTCATCAGGGCCATCAGGCTTAGCTAATAATCAAATACAGTGAGAATATATTATAAGAAAGATATGTGATAGAGACATAATTCTCACAGATGGCCGATACATCATGAAACATACGAACATTTAAAGGTAAGCTGAAATAAATTTTGAGAATATGATATAATTAACAACTCATTTGAGAGTACCGAGTTTAAAAATTTAAGATTTGCTGTGACTTTTGAATATCCATCCTTGATCAGCATATCCAATCCCAGTAAATTTGCTAAAGTAGCAGGTGATCTCCTGAGAAGAAATCAGAGTTAGTTTGCTCAACTTTAATTTTAACAATCATCATATTCAATTTACAACACGAGTCCCCATCATTGAACATTTAATTTCCAAAGGAGCCCGCCTATGACTGTGTTGCCTTTAATTTGTCCAAAACTTACCACTAAGGACACTTGCATGCAATGCAAATAAATAGTAGATTAAACAACTAAAAGAAAAAGTAAATATATCTAATGGTTCGTTGATGACAGTTACTCAAATTGCAGTTCACTAAGACATCTGACAAAAGAGGTACCTACTCAAACATAAATCTTGCAGCAAATGATACAGGGCTACCAGCACCAAACCACTCAAAATTCCATCGACCTTCGAGAAAGGGTGATCTGGATAAGTTAACGCATGCCAAGGTCAATCAATATAACATGAAAAACAAGATTTGCAAATCCAATACTAAAAAAAGGGCGTAAAACTAAGCAATGGGAGTGGCTAGATGAGAATCAAGCAACCACTGACAAGGAAGCAACACTGTTACCTCCTTTATGTGGCCTTTGCCAAGTTCTTAAAGTGGCAAACTAATTTTGGCTCTGAACGCATTAAGGATATAATAGAATCTTACAACCATTACATATTCCTTCAGGACCAAACATACGTCGTGGGACGGGGAGTGGGATTGAGCCGTTCAAGACCAACAATTCTCTCGTGAACATCAATCCGCTGCATTTCCGTTGTTTTCCCACCAATCAAAGATTGGAAGCCCCCAGCATCCTTGAACTGAAATCAGTAGTTTCATAAACCCTAAATATGAAGATGTCTTGAAGCTCAAAGCACAAAAAGAGAAAACTAAACTGCATTGGCAATTAACACCCTACTGTTCAAGCTAAGATTATGCTCATAAATAATAACAAAAATTCGCAGCACATTGATGATAGAACAAACAACTTCAAGGAAACAATAAAATTGGGCAACTTACTGGATATCTTTCAAATTCAAGGGTCAGTCCTTGACAAAATTCAATTAGAAGAAAGAAATAAAGAACCAGACGATTATAGTATTACAAATAGAGAATTATAGTATCACACACCAAGAGGACCACATTGCATGGAACTGAGAGAAATTTCGATAAACACATCCAAAAAACCCAATAAAAGACAACAAGATCAGCTTTTTTGCAGATGAGCAAACGAATAAAAGATGAAACGCTATCCCTTCCAGTAAACCTAGCCCTAATAAAAGTACACTAGAACTATAAGGTGAGGAATCCCCTGGAAATCCAATAATATTATCGATGCCCCCAAAAAATCTAGTATTATTAAGCATTCCCCTAGATCAAGAGTTTGCATGGAATAGAATCAAATGTTAGGAACCTTTCCAATTCCCGCATCTCAAAAGATACCAAGAGAATGGGGAGAAAGAAGCGAGAAAAATCAACTCACGGCGAGGAGAAGCGACTCTTTGGAGGACAACCGCTCCATCTCCTTGGCGTAGCTCGCGGACGTACCCTGGAACGTCTGCTGCTGAACCATCGCCCTCCACCTTCCGAAGCCGCCGCCGCATCGCCGCCGGCGGAATCCGGCGGTATGGTGGTTCTCCGGCGGCGGGACAGAAGGAAGTGAAGGGACATAGGAAGGAGAGATCGGCCGGAAGACCACGAAAGGAGCAGCCATGGAACTCGCTCGAAGGCAAGAGCTGGAACGCCGAAATCGAACCCTAATCTCACCTCCTTTAAACCCAATTTTCAGATTGCTAAGGAGGAGGAGGGCAATCGATGTGCAAAGGCGCCCACGTCTTGGGCACGGAAAAAATCGGCAACGTTAGCGACGATGATCTTGGACTGGAAAGACTAAAATACCCATGCTTTTGAAGGTGCTAACGGATACGGTCTTCCAGCTGTGAGGCACAAATGGATTTTTATCAAAAAATTATTGATAATAAAAAAAATTATATTATTCACATATTTTTATTGGCTGCATGATTCGTTGTTTATTCTTGTATTATTAAATTATTTTAAATATACATTTACTAAACTACACTGATATTTAACATTTAACATCCAATGCCATGCAACCTAAGCAACAATGCTCCTAAATAATTAAGAAATATGATAGAAAAAATAAGCTTGAGGAAGTTTAAAAATCGGACAACTTATTGGATATATTCCAAATTAAATGCAGCCGGTGCAAGAAGGAGAAATACAACTCCAATTAAAAAAATTATTTAACCAAAAAAATAAATTTTATTCATATAAATTATTTAAAAATTATAAATAGATCAAATATAGAAATTTTGCATACCATTCTAGTATCTTGATAGCCGGCTTTGTACGCTGTCATTTTGTTGTTATGTTGGTATATAACTGATACAGTATACATCTTCTGTATCATATATCGATATCAAATCAGTATGATATGGTATATCTTATATTATTTAGTTAGATACGATAAACTCTATTTTCATTTAAAATAATCAACAATGGTAGAACATGATCATTCGTTATTTATGCTAATTACAATTCTTAACTTTCTTCTGAACCATTAGCTTACTAGCCATATATTTTCTTCATGAGAAGTGCTATAAGAGAAACAAAAGTACATGTTTGCCTATCGTAATGTGTTGCAGTAAACTCTCGATGGTATGGTTTGCAAGCCAATTCACTTCAAGGATGCCTTTTGCTCATAGAAGAGATTAGTTACATGACTTACTGGCCTCAGATCCCAAGTTGTGCCAGACCACACTAAAACGACAGCAGACTACAATGAAGTACATATGTTAAACCATGACTATCTCAATTAAACCACCACACAAACCCTCACCACCTGAGTCACCTGTGTGAAACTCATTTGAAACAATGCAGGTTTTAATGCAATACCACATCATGTAGAGGTGCCAGGATGGACTAGTTCCCGTTTCTATCAGCTCCTCACAGTAACCAAACATAATTTTTCCATACCATCATCATATTTTCCCGTTTGGGCGCAGGTAAGCCATTAGTTTTGGACTAAGCTTCGTTTGTACTTATTGTATAGAAAGTAAATTCATCACTGGGAAGGACTGGTTCATTAGGTCAGCATCCAACACCAGCTAACAAGTAACTACATGAGCAACAAGTCTTGTCCTAGATTTTTTCTATTTTTAGTAGAGTTATAGCAAAAAAAGAAAATCAGAAATAACCAAACAAGAAAAGACAAGTAGTACAAAAGTTCTTAGAGTTCCCGAAGATAAGGGTCACCCCGGGAATCTTTATGCAAAATGCCAAAATCATAACTAAATTAGAAGGCAGACTAGCGGAACCATCCAAAAAAAATAGATTGATATTGGGATTTAACCTAGCTATTTGATAAGGCTTTTATATATCAAAGAAGTCATGGGGCAAACATGGGGTTTAACCTACCATAACAGATATGCAAATTAAATTGAATCCAATGTTTTAAAATCCTGATGTATAGGGAATTAATATAACAAAGGAGACGCTTTAATTTGAAAATTTGACTATAAAATGTTTGAGATGAAACACCCCCACGAATTGAAGAAAAATTGTAACTTTTTTGGTGGTAACTTGGCAGCGTGAAAGAAAAACAAAATTTCTAAGTAAAGTCTACCTTGAAGTTGCATAAAAGATTTATTTGTACTAGAGAAATTCTTTTTGCACTGTAGATAGCGTAAAAAATTTGATATGAAGTACACCATTTAGTCCGATTGATCCACGTAGCCATCACTTTCTAATGCGCATTTAATGTCAGTAGGTCAGCTTTTTCGTTTAAAAATTTTATATAATAAAATTACTCTTTTTAAAAATTATGACGTCCGTTCATAAAAGTTATGACACCCTGCAGAAAATACTAAATTGAAGTGGAATGTCACAATTTTTGTGAAGGGATATCATAATTTAAAAAAAAAAGATGTCATAATATTGTACAGAGAAAAAAAATAAATATATGTGAAAATAGTATTACGATATCTTTTCTTAAAAATTGTGACATCTCTCCACAAAAATTATGACATTCCACTTTAATTTAGCATTTTCTACAAAAGATGTTATTGCAGCCAATTTTCTGTTGCGCCCGTCGCTGGAGAAGAGTACTTGCAAAAGAAATCCTCACTGATTGGAGTTATATTCGACAAGGATCCTCTGATACTTAAGTCAGCGGGGAGTGGTGAACAGTAGATAAAGAATATTTGAATTGGTTGTATTTCAGCCCAGAATTATCTTATCAATACTGTTCAATTACCTCCCTTTTATAGATGATTCAGTTGTAATCGTCATGCACGTGGTCTCGCTTTTTATGACACTAAATTATCGGACCATAATCGTGGAGTTAATGGGTTGTTTATGCCCACTAATGATCGTGACACGTAGTCGATAACTGTTTATAACGATTAGATGTGTAGATTCCGTATATTCCGATCTTATGTGATCGTGAGAAGATAAGCCGACTATATATCGGTAATAGTAGTAGGTTGGTAGTCGTGGAGATTCGAATGAGTATCGGACAGTGACTTTGATATGCCGATGGTTATCAGTCGAATATTAACTGAGTCGTCGCAGTTATCCGTTGTTGGTTGATAATAGCCGACTGTCGGTCGGTCATCTGATTGTTAGTCGGAGTATTGTGTTCATAAGTCCGATGTAGAGTCGGAGTCGGAGATCGGTTGAATTATTCCAACATGTATCATAATTTTTAAAAATGAATGTCATAATTTAAAAAAAAGATATTTTCATCATACAAAATTTTTAAACAAAAAAGCGTCGTACCGGCATTAAATACGGGTTGGGAAGCGAGGGCTATGTGGCCCAATCGGATAACATGGTGTGCTCCACATCAAATTTTCTATACCGCCTATGGTGCACAGAGAATTTCTAATTTGTACTATGCATGACCATATTAGTTTGGGCTGTGGTGGAGCTAAGAGAAAACGTGGAGGCATATTGCTCCACATAATACAAATCATAATTCAAAACAAAGTCATAGGGTCAGGACTAAATTGCCCGGCAAGAGTTCATAAATCACAAAAGTAACAGGATCTTGTAGAAGACTAAAAATAAAGAGAATGGAGATAGATTACAGGCTCTTGCACTTATTTGAAAGTAAATTCCAAGAACCTGTTAAAGAAATTCTAAAAGTTTCAGAATTATTTGTGATTGAAAAAGGAAATGTTTTTAACAAATGGGCCACTTGTTTGCCTGCAATTCATTTGTCTACAATCCAAATACAGGCTACAATTGAAAATATTGCAACTGGATTCATAGTTGCAAAAACTATTTTTATTTGGCTGCTTATAATTGAAAACTGCAAATATGATTGCAACTGTTTGATTGTGCCATGCTGAAAGGGCTAATGGTAACTCTTCAAATAATCTAATAACACTGCCTCCTTCTCCTCAAAGTACCAAAAAACAATAAATCTATTGCACGCCCCCTTCTCCTCTCTCTCTCTCTCAAGATCTAATCCTGAATTCTAGTCTTTCTCAATCAGACACCACTCAAATTATCCACCGTATTGGTACCTAATAGGATGGTGGTGGTGGAGATCCACTTCTATTTGTGCATCCTCGATGAAAGAAATTATGAATTAAGATCGTTCCACAATATGTACGTTGCATCATTCAATAAAAAGATACCATATCATTTTCAAAAAATAATTTTTTCATTTAAACAAGTCTAGTGGTTAAAATAAATTTTTTCTCTAAAATTTTTAAATTAAATTTAAATAATATTTTTTTTTTAATAATGAATGATATAGTAATATTTTGTTGAATGGTATAAGATATATGTAATAGAAGGATTGTAATCAATAATTTCTCCCTCGAGGAAGGATGACAAAACGATTAAATGAACCAAGGTGAAACGATAACCTGTGCACGTGCCCTTCTTGCATGCAATCCAGCTTTGCCACGCGTAAACAAATCAAAAGAGTGGAGAAAACCGTTCCCACCACTCGAAGGTCCAAGCGCACCTTCGTCCGCCACGTACCTAACGAGACCCCAAAGGCGTCCCCGTGTCCTCTCTGGCCGAAGATACGTGTCAACCGCACGTAACCGACTCCGCGACTATATCCATGTCTCCGTGCAGGCGATGATCGTACCCACGCCTCCATCCAAAGAGATTAGACGTCAAGCAGAAAGGTTGGAAGCGAAGAAAAGGAAAGGATGCAAGCCGGGAAAAACGCCATGGCGTCCGTCAAGGAGACGGCCTCCAACATCGCCGCCTCGGCCAAGTCCGGCATGGAGAAGACCAAGGCCACCCTCGAGGAGAAGGTTGGATATATACACGACATGTAGCTTTGCTTAAGAACGTTTCCCATCGGTTAATCTGTTTTCTATTCGATCATGTTTGACGGAATAGCTTATCCACGGAATAACAATATCACCATTTTCTTAAATATCCACTTCACCTTCAAAACATGAAGGAAATAAAAACATTTAACGGCTAAAAAGTGGAGTACGTAGATTTGATTCCATTCAACTCTGCTTTAGTCCCAAACAAAACGGACGTCTGGTTATGGTCTCATCGGGGGCCTTTTTTCGCTTGATTTGTTTCCGGTAATATTTCGTATTTATTGATGAGCAGGTGGAGAAGATGACGGCCCACCACCCGGCGGAGAAGGAGATGGCAGAGGAGAAGAAGCAGGACAAGATCCGAGAGGCGGAGATCGCAAAGCGCGAGACCAAGGAGCAGAATGCCGCCGCCCGGGAGCAGGCCCGCGCTGGCCACACCGGCGGCCCCATCACCACTGCCCACCCTTCCGCAGCCGCCGCCGGTCATCACACCACCGGGGCGCCCGGCCAGGTCGCCGGTGACCCTACCGGGGGTCACGTGATAAGCGGAACAGTGGAGTCCCATCCCATCGGTAAGGAGACTGGGACTGCCAGGCCTGCCACTGCCCACAACCCCTATGCTGGCACCGCTAACCCGGCCGGGCGGGGAACCGGTGGTGGCTACGACTAGGAAGGGCTTGGAATGTGTGAACAAATTTGGAAGGCACCTTGCTGTGTTTTCTATTTTATCCTCTACTACTAGCAGCAGTAGCAGCGTTCTTAGGAGTGTGGGTTTCTGTTTGTTATTTATTACGACGTGTTTCTGTTGTTTGTTAAGCTGTGTGCTGCTTGTGTTCCCTGGTATGCTACGTGTGTATGTTTTTAAGTCAAGAAAAATCACCCCTATTATATTGCAAGGAAGTGTTATGATGTTGGACTGCAATTGAGCAATTCGTTGCTTCACTGTTGTTCTGCGATGTATGAATTCTTTCTCTGCAAATTCTAGATTCAGTACTTAGCGAAGTAGCCTTCCGACTTAGCGACCGGGATATAAGCGTATCTCATGATGAAAGATTTGCTAGTTCTCGGATGAAATTACCTGAGGTCAATTGATCCGAATGGTCGAAATCCGCCAAAACAAACCTTTTGAAACAAGAATGAAAAAGGCTGCCTGCCCTCTTTCTTCTATGATACTTTGATCGCCTAGACGACCGCGAGAAGCAATGCATGTTTTCTGAAAAATTAATGAACAGCAAGGCCGATGTTTCGGTGAGTTCTATAACTACGCCATTTTTGGCGATCAGCTGGAAGACCCTAACTGTTGCAGCTATTTAACTATTACTCATATGCATTCACAACGAAAGAATAGAAAAGAAAAAAAAAAAAAAAACCGGTTTTGGGCCTTTTAATATCCAGAAAAAAAAATTAACAAGGCCCAGCACCATGGAGCTATCGCGCTAGAAAAATGGAAACAAAAAATGGCCGAGCTCCAAGATGATTTCTTCTGCAAGAGACTAGTTGATGCTAGCCTTTCCGACACTTCAAAAAAAAAAAAAAAATGTTTACACATTATACCTTGAGAAAAATAAAAGTAATGCCACTGATTAATATGCACAATCTGGATGATCACATAGAGCAATTTAATTTTGATAAAAACTTATATCAAGGGGATCCGACAGCAAGATTCAGGGTACTCTATGATCGGCAGACTTCCATTTTCAACCTGAACTTCATAGCTTGACGATGTTGGTGCCGCAACACATGAAAGCAGCCTAGAGTACTTCCTGATAACAAGCTGATATTTTGGTAGCTGTGATTCTCTGGTTGACAATCTCCAATAATTCGATAAAATAACCTGAAGTCATATGCTGCCTAAGATAAAGGAAGATAATATTACATAAAGGAATATTGCTTTTTAACAAAATTATATTGTTTGACTTGGTACACATTAATTGCTGATCAACATTTTCCAGTGCTTGCTTTAAAAATGATATAGTAGCATTTTCCAGGATCATTTATTAGGTCAGAACTAAACTGATCTGAGAACTAATAATTTGGTAATACAAAAATGAAAGTGGCCAATAGTAGTTTTTTCCCTCTTTGTCCCTTAATCAATTTGAACATATTAAGCTAGTTAAGTAGTTTGATCATTAATGAAAAATGGTTCCACAGACTCATTGGATTAAAATGGATCAAGGTGGGAAGGACAGTGTCAGACATTGAAAGAAAGCAACTTGAGAGGGATTCAGCTTGTTGCAGAAACCTATGAGTCAGACTTCACAGTTTCTGGTATGATTTCTAGATATATTAGACCAGATCATGTGACCTCTCCTTGTTTATAATTGTTTCTGGTATGATTTCTAGATATATTAGACAAGATCATGTGACCTCTCCTTATTTATAATTGTTTCTCTCATTAACATGTCATTCATCAAATGAACATTTAACAATATGTAGACAGTCTAACTACTGATGTAATGATCAGAGTCAAAACCCAAAGAATCATGTGAAATGAGTATCTCAAAAGAATCAAATTAAACTGGAAAAAATTCCTAAAGCAGAACAAGTGATCACCCTAACAGTCATAGCATGGAATCCCTAAGTGGATCACATGACATGTCCTATGCAACAAATCAATCTCCACCACAACAATGGTTATCTTCTCTAACACATAATTGCCTTTTTTCTTTGGCTCAAACAATGAAGAGCAGATTATATTTTGTTTCTTTGAAGGTAAATAAATATTCATCATGCAATGAACAAACAAAATGATACAAAATTCAATCTTTGCAGCACATTCTTCTAAATCTTATGTAGCTTTCTATATCATAACCACACTTGCTAGGTGGATATTTCCAATGCAACCAGAGTGTTTCCCGGGGAAAACCAAGTTGGAAGGATCCTGCATTGCCTGGGAGCTGCAAGACAATGGCACCGCTAAGAGGACAATATTAGAAGGATGAGGAAGAAAAAATGAACTTTACTGGTAGTTTCTTGTGTATATCAAATGGGGTCCCTAAGATAATTTAAATAAACAATTATGGTAGCCCACATTAGAATGTTTCTTTTACTACTTGTTTACAGCCTTTATACACATTCGTAACCCTAAATGGCAAGTCAGAGATGCAAAAGAAATCATGAAAATTCTCTTAAAAAAAGGGTCATGGAAAAAAGTTTGCAGGTTTAACTTTTTGTTAACCTTCAAGTGCGAAAAAAATTTCCAAGAGACCATGGCTTCTCATTTCTGCTTTGCGCGGTCTGTGACCGTAAAGAAGGTGCATTTACAGATATAGGAAGAACCCAATTGCCTTTTTCTCTTTGCTCAATAAGAAGAGGATGTTCGTACCTGCCACTGGAACAAATTAGACCAACAAACTGTAGAAGTTGCAAAAGTAGCATACAACATGTTGATGTATATAACTACAACCACATTCATGTAGATGTGGAAGGTATCATGGAGAGGTGCATGTATGGACCCAAGGCAAAAAACATCACGCGAGAGACATTGGCCCGAAAAAGATCGGTAATAAGATATCCATGGCTGCTGTGACTCAACATATGTGTCGAGAATAACTTTAGAAACAAAAACAGGAAAAACAAAAAATATATTAAGCTTGGGGATAAGTTTTATTGAATTATTGATTCACAACCTACTTACCCTTGGATGAAAGGATATAGGAGATATTGAGTATACTAACTGGTTGTTAGAGTAGTTTGACTTATTTATTGTCATCTTCCAGTGCTTTAGCAATCAACATAGGGTTAGCTATAGAGCAGATAAAAAGTTGAGATGACACCATAAAAAACTGAGGATATATTATGACAAAATGTCAGCCTGAAACTGGTGATAAGTTTCTGGCAAGGCAAATTTTGGCAAAAGAGTGGCCTGCTGTGAAACCTACATGACCATAGGACCAATTGGGCAGGAGAAAGAACTACCTGTAGTCCATAATCACACCGATATCCACATTCCAATATGGAAACTATCTTTTATTATATCCAATGTATAGCAGCAATCAAAGGACTTGTAAAAAGAGAAAAGGCATATGCTGACTCATTGTAAGCTTAGTGCCAACAGGGTATGTTTTAGTACTGTAGCAGTACCTAGTCAAGTCCAGATCCTTGGGAGTGGTGAAAAATTCAAAGCGAAGCGACCATTGCACTGAAATTTTTGGGGTGGAGAAGGACATGGGCCCATCAATAGGAATTGAAAAAAGAAAGCTTGTCTGAACCAAATCCGCAACTACCTCATGATGCTCACTTTGTATCTGTAACGCAAATGCACAAGCGCAAAAATGATTAAGCAATTTCTAAATAATAAAAGGCAAGCTTAAAATATCTTAACTAATTATTTCTCCAGAAAGTCAGATGAGTGGAATTAAAATCCAGCAGAAAAGATTTAAGAAATTGCTGATGAGAGCACACTATAGCAATTAACAGTCCAATAACCTTTGTGATTGTAGGCGAGCTCCTTCTTGAAGGATGGACAAAACGCTGGTTAATTGTTTCTGAAGTCTCCAATGTTATTGAAACCTGGAAACATCAATAAGATTTGGACACAACTTTCGTGAAGGGTAAAGAGTCAACAAAGTCAAAATACTTTTACCTCAAGGCATCTTCTAAATCCTCTATGAAAGAAGGTAAGAGTTCCACCTATCTGTTTTTAGAATATTTAAGAAACTTAAGATTCATCTCTTAGAAGTGTAAAACTTGATGGAAGTATGGATAACAGACTTGTACCATATCTCCGAAATAATAAGTTGAGTTAGAGTTCCTTGGGGAGAACCGAAGCAAAATTTGGTCATCTATCCTGATATTGTAGGATCTTCCTCGAATGAAGCCTTCTGCTGCAGAAAATTTTGCTGCAGATTAGCTTTACTATACTATAAGTCTATGAAGCAAAGGTGTTAACACAGGCAAAATTACATAGAGATACTGTGGACTTACATGCTACAGATTCAACAGCTTTAGATGCATGAGGTGATCCAATGTCGTCTTTAGAGAAATAAGAATCTTGAGAATTTCTTTGCTGACTTGGAGAGGGAGCAGATGATGAATTATCAAGCTTCTTTTGAGGTGACAACAACCCTGAGATGATGTCTTGTTACAATGGGCTATTCTTGCTTGAAAGATAAAAATAAAAGGTAGTAGGGATAGTATGAAGATATATAGCACATATACCCAAATGATAAACACTAATAAAAGAACATGTCTGGACAAAATCCAGTTAAATGTCATGTGAACAGCATAATTACCCCTTGGTGCAAGCCCCATATCTAGTAGTGGGACCACATATTAGAGGTCCTTGTGAGGCACATAAATTGTGTAAATGGATCTCCTTAACACCAACATGTATATTCACTCTCTTCTTAATGAAGATGCTTACCTCCACCAGGATCATCTACGACCTCAGCTACAGACAGTCGAGGAAGTGGATTATATGAAGGGAAACCAGAGCGTATTCCATGAAAATATTGGAATTCATTATTAGAAAGCGTTGATGCAATTGACTGCAAGGACAGAGAGTTTCTAGGGGTTAGGTCAGCATTTCCTTTAGTAGGATTGTAGGAGGAAACAGATGACACTTCATCTCTCGAACTATCATATCCTTCTTCCAATCCATCCAAATTCTCGTTTGCTCGAACCTGCCAAGAGATTAGCATGCATTAAAACAAACACAGAGCTGAAATCTAGTCTGTAAGTATAGTAGAAAGATGTTTTACAGGACTAATTCTGTATATGTGAACTATATGACATGGATTCTGTACTTGTTAACTAATTTACGAACAACATATGACTTGATCACCAAATTCTTCAAAATAAACAACTTATATCTATAACTCGATTTTTACATTAAGCAAGTAGGTATCAAAGATCTCAGAGCACCTCCTTTTCTCTTTCTATATGTGTTTGTGTTTGTGCGCATCAAAGCATGCATGTGTAAATAGCAGCTCTTAAATCCAAAAAACCTGACCAACTCACACACAATCACACACACAACCAAAAAAAAAAAAAAAGAGAGACCCACTTGGCTTCCCTGAAAATTGAAAGTATCACACCAGTGACCAAGTTGTAAAGAATAATGAAACATTGTCCAGGCCACCTATAAAAGTGAAACTACGCAAGAAAGAAATAAATCAGCAATTTTTCAAGATCTTTATTTTCAAAATCATTTTTTTAATTTTCTAAAAAAAAAACTATGAGATTTCAGAGTCAGAAATTTTTTGGAGGCTTGGTTGCAGACTTATGAGAGAGAATTTTCACAACACTAATTTATATGATTTTTCCAATAACTTAAACACACAGAATCATAATTTCTTTTACAGAACATATAAAATTACCGCAATTTAGAACTCAGAAGTTAGTCCAAACACAGGCAAAGTAAACCTTAAAAGTAAAAAAAATAATGGATTGTAACAGGAAACCTTTTTAAACATACCCAATCAGAATCTGCATCTTTTTCTCTCCAATGCATATCCAACTGATCAGCTGCAAGAGGTAAGCTTCCTGAAGAATTATCAAACTTAATTTATTATTTTTTCTTATCATTGACATTGTGGCAAGTAAGGACATGGTGACAGCACTAACAATTGTATCGTTATGTCATAATCAAAAGTATCTGTTTGAACTGTTTCATACTACATGTAGTATGCCGATGTTATTGGTGTTTCAAAGTCATTATTATGCTGTAGTATTTAATATATATGCTTATGCTGATGCTTATAAGAAAGAGGCAAGCATATATATGTGCTATTATAAAAACCAAAAATGTAATTTCAAAAGAATCAAAACATGCTAAAACTGGGGGAGTCAAAAGTTCTCCCTTTCTTTGTAAATCTTTAAAGTAAGCAACTTTCTATTTCGATGCATGCCAGAATATTCACATGTCAAGGCACAAGAAGCAAACATCACTAATCAAATGAATGCTAGCAAATACGGACATGCTGCATGATTTGGAGTGCAGAATTCAAACTTTTACTCTAATAAAAAACCTTATACCAGAAGGAAGAAAATTAGAAATTTTTATTCTATGCAAGCATCAACCCCCACCCAACATCATAACAACAACAGCAACAACAAAGAATGGAAAAGGTACACTGCCACAATATTCGAGCACCACCTTTCATAAGTAAAATGCTCTCTACCAAGAAATCAACTAATAGGAGAAAAGTAACCATGCATAATAAATTGACTCTCTTTCAATGAGGTTGTATCAAAAGTCACAAAAAATTATCGGAAGAAGCAGAATGTATGATCTTAGAATAATGGCAAAAAAAGGCTTGTATCGCTACACTTGCATGGTGAGGAAAGTCTTTTGATTCTTGCAGTAAGTACAGAAAAACTCCAAAGAAGAGACAGCATTTCATTCCCCCTATTATTCTCTGTATCAATATCAGATAACATATGGAGGTTCTAGATCCATAAAGTCGATCCCCTGTAGACCAGCAGGTTTGTTGGTCGGTAATGATAGATAAAATGAACCTGTATTTATCAGCATTTGTTTCATGCTTAGTTGCAAAGGACACTCCTCATAAAACAAATAATGCAGAACTAAAGAACTTCAAGTGCATGCATCCAAAACAAGTATATAATTACCCTGACCTTCATTCAGCAAGTTGTTTTTCTTTTGTGAGACCCATATTTGCAAAGGAGCTCGAGATTCCTGTGGAAATGAAGTTAAGCAATGATCAGACCATCAAAGAAAGAACACCATATATTCTAAGGTGGCATCATTTTGGAGGAAAAACATGGATGGACACATAACAATGAAAACATTTAAAGATCGTCATCTGCCCGCAAGATCTATAAAATATCTTGACTTGCAACAATTAGATACTCATAAGTTCACACTGCAGGAAACAATTCCTCCAAATATTTTTGCCTCCTTAGCAGAACCATTGGGACATCTGATATTGTATAAAACTTTGAGAAGAAGACTTAGTTTCACTTGACATAGTAGAAAATCCAGTTGTGTATGACACTGAACCAACATTGGCACTTATTAAAGGGATTATCAGTTTATCACTCACTGATAGGTCTTTCCTCTTAAAGAAAAGGTTGGAGTAAATTATCATACTACACTGGTCGAGGCGTTGAATGTTTCTAGAAGGCTTATTCAACCATTATCTAAAGAGATAGAGACAAGAGCAATTAGATAGCTCTAGCAAGTCGGATCATGATTCTGGTGGAAAAAATCTGGACACTTCCTGCAATGACCCAGGATATGGCACTCAACCTGTGTACATGCACGCACAAGCATCATGCAGTAGCATAGGCAATGTACAGTGTGGAGGACTCACTAGCAAAGTCCATAATGTCCACATGCATGGGAATAGAGTTGATTTTGCTGGGCGTGGGGTTGGTAGTTGTTGGGCGGTGGGGTAGGTGGGGATTGTGCTGTGTTTCAGAGTTGATTTTAGTAGCAACAAGACATCCGAAAGAATTCATAGCACGTTATGTTTTCTAACAACTCTACATGTACTCTCAGAGTTCAGCACATGTTAGTTGATCCTTACAGAGCTATCTTAATCACAAGGGTAGGATGAAATAACCTTTCTTGTCATGGCTGGTGTATCTATAGATGATTCTTTAGAAGGCATATCACTTTTTCCTGCAAGTATGAGTGTTCCATGTGCTAACATATTCAGATACACATGATTTCAAAATCCTTGTTCTTCAACCATAACGAGGTGATGCTCTAGAGGGAACGTAACCTCCTTTTGCACTTTGAGTTGATCCACAGCAAGAATAAATTAGCCTCAAGGTAATTACAACCTAATTGATAATTTAATTTGTTTAGGGTGTATGGAGACCAATCAGACCATAATAGGACAGTTATTCACTAAACCAGTTCAACTTTCAACTGAATAATAAAATATGTGGAGTGGTCTGCCTTAATCAGCATGCTGCTAAATAAGTCCAGTATGGGTTGATTTACCAAAGTTCCATGATTAAAGTTTATTAGACAGCGACAAAGGTGGTTTAACACCAAGGATAACTGGCCTTAACTTTATATAAGATGTCTGGCATTGTCAGTATGATGTCAAGTGTCAACACATTGAGCTCAAAAGAAGTTGACTTTTTACTGTTTGAATATGTGGAAGGTAAACCAGAGATATTAAAGTGGATATATGTTTAGCTAGAGTTAGTAATGTTTGCACTAGATAGATTAGAAGCACCAAATAGAAAGGGGGTGGGGGGGGAGATCAATGAGTTGGAAATCCAAGGTATAGGGTCCCTATAGTTGGTCAAACAGGAAGGTACTACCAGGAGCATTTATGGAACTTGTGATGAAGGCTTTGAGATGGCCCACATTATCAAAGGACATTTCCCTTTACAGAGGCAAAACATAAAATAGATTCATGCAGTGAATCTAATGGACAAAGTTTATCATTATCCATTAGTCATTGTAATAAAACGAAATATTTAAGAGGGATACATAAAACTGAAGCATAAGGGCAGGTACAAACATCCACAAGTTTATAGAAAGATGGGCAACTCCATGG
Organism: Elaeis guineensis; assembly: GCF_000442705.2. Lineage (NCBI taxonomy): Eukaryota > Viridiplantae > Streptophyta > Magnoliopsida > Arecales > Arecaceae > Elaeis > Elaeis guineensis. The sequence continues at coordinate 7,414,236 of NC_026000.2, read as the reverse complement.
ATAATTATATACCTATGGAGGAGAATAAACAAAATGAATGATTGATGCTCATGTCATTTCCAGAAAGTAAACCATAAATATCTATATATGACAATAGATGATTTTCAACAAAAAAATTATCTACTAAAAACCTTCTTGAGATATTTAAGTGGTAGATGAACTAACCAATTGAATTAAATTATTTGTGCACCTATTATGATCGCCATTCTCCAATACAAGCCACCATCCACATAATGTACTTCTAACATAATATATATAGCGAATGCTAAGACCCCGGTAAGATGGTGGTAAAACCTTCGGCAGCTCAACTCGTACTAAATCTGCATAAATTGTTCAAACTCAAGGACTGAAAATACATTTTATAAAAAGAAAACAGTTTCACATGAAATTATAGATACCAAAATTACAATTTCTCCTTAAGCCCTACAATGCTGAAAACAGTAATAAACATAATTTCTGAAGTATAATGCCTGCAAATTATTAAACATCCAAATAACATCTCCTAATCACTCATTCAAAACAAACTGTGATTTTACCATTAGTCAGGGTCAAAGAAAAATGATAAGATTAATGAATCTCATCCTCCCTTCGGTTCTCTAAGGATATGCAATTCTATTTGACATATTCTACTGGTCCCACCTCCTACATGCCAGGATGCCCCTCTACCTATTTCTATACTCTAGATATTTACTCAACTCTCAGTTTGATTATGGATCTACTACCAGAAATTCAATGCATAACCTCAGCATTCATGTGTATTCTTGAATAATTTTTCAATTATTCAACCATTTCATTTTACCAAATTCAACTTTAGCCAGATTAGTCAACATTTATGTGTTTCAATGCAACAACAAGATGTTATTTGGAACAAATAGTTTTGTTGCTTGGTTACTTGGGACTGAACTTATGAATTGTATGTTCATCAAATACAAGGATACATGCAAAATAAATTCGATGTCTGACTCCAATATTATTTTTTGATCAACTTGAGCTTTAGATAGATGTGATTGAACAGATAAGAAAGGAATTAAACAGTTTATTGACAAATTACTTGTAAAACAACTCCATCAAGCCATCATCCCCAGAACTTCCTCCTTTGTGTCTTGATATGACATTAATTGTGAATCTATTATAGTTATGTTCTTCATTGAATTGAAAAATTAGCCATCTACGAACAATAGAGCCTCTCGACACATAAGGTTCAATGATGTAGATCAGTCATAAAACAAAAAACCACAACAAAATCTAGCCCTGCTCAATGGTATACCACATACAGAGCTGATAGGCCTATTTCACCAACAATATTTTTCTGATATCATGGCTTATAAGCTATATGAAAATATACTGTAACTAAAATATCATAAGAAGGCAGGGTTGAATCAAAACATTTAGTTTTTCTAAGAGCATCTAATAAAAAATAGAAAATAGTTTCAGTTATTAAAGACAGAAGAAAATGAATGAATTGCTTTGACTCTAAATTATGCTATACAATCTAAATCATTTTTCACCAAATCTTTAACATATTAAAAGACAATGACCTAGAATAGATAGTAAACTTACATGTTTTGGTAGCCCCAGAAGAAACGATCACTTTTGATACTATTGTTGGTGCCATAGAGTCCAGAAACAATTGCTCACCTGCAATTTCAACAAGGACAAATGGTGAAATGTGAAACACATTTCAGTATGTTGGGTCACACAAATGGTATCAAGTCGAAGGAATTAGAATATTGAAGTAATTATATTTCCGGTTACAGCTAATAAAGTTAATGCAGAAAACATATAACTAAGCATCACAAAAGTAAATTGAAAGCCTCCACCACCTAGTCTTATATTAGATTTCAAGAATTCCTCTTGTTAAACCTAATCCAAATATATATTCCTGTATCTATTAAACTAACAATCAATCGATCAATTTAAAATTCTTCCTAACAATTTTTATCCATATTAAATGGAATAAATTAATGGAACAGATTATATTAAAAAATCCATAAAATACAACAAGACGGAAAAATGCAAATACGAAATTAATTATGATTTTAAAAAAATTAAATATGTCAAGCATGTCAACAAGAAGGCAAAATTTCAAAGCATTTAGAAAATGTTTTCATAAATTTATCACTATAGTTCGCAAATTACATAATGTTGAAAACAAAAGTAACAATAATTTAGAAGATATATTATGCAATTGGAAAAGCACTTTATTAAAATCCAAGAATGATTTGACTTTTGAGTGCTGAAAAACATGTAACAATGATTCCTTTCTCCAGTGCACTTATCCTTCCTCTTCTCCTGCTATCTTTCCATGCCTGTTGAAGAAGTTCTTATGCATTCACATGACTAGTCCATCTCAATCATTTCTCCATTTATTTTTTGAGGTTCAACTCCTAAAACTTTTCCAAAGATACTTTAATTGAACTTTTCCTTAGCAATTTTACCAAATAGGCACCTCTTTTCATATTGTTTTGTCACAATCTTATACTTGCCATACTAATCTATTATGATATTTCCATTCGCCTCTCCTACTTCACAAGCACATAACAATCTGCAAGCACATATTCAAAATCATCCACCTTGCTTCAATTATATATCAGAAATGTCTTCATCCACTTCTTTTTTGTTCCATGTGACAAAAATAATAACTTCGAATATGCTTTGGCCTATCAAGTTGAACAGCTATTGAAGGTTTTTCCCTTTTCCAGCATCAATCTATTTTTGTGATGCATGAACACATTCCTATATAATCTAAACTTGTGTCATGTAGGCATTCCAATTTTGATACAGAAACACAACTTATATATTGTAATGAACTTATCAACCTCTTGCAATACAGTCATGTCTAAGGCAATAGCACAAGTGCGAAACATTACATATTATGAGATCACTGATGTGCAGTCTAAGCAAGGATTTACAACATCACAGCCACCGATACTATCAAGCATTAACCAAATAAAGCAATAAATCTTTTGACTTATGCTAGTATCAGTATAAATATAGAAAAAGGAAATAGAAGCTACCTCTCCTTTGTTTTGATCGAGGCAATGGCTTCTGTGTAGCAAACCACTGAGTATCCAATTTCTCAATACCTTTAATTTCAAATGTAAGGTTATCGACCAAGAATGAAGAGATGCCATCACTCAAATGCCCTGCCTGAGTAACTCCCTTCGAAATTTTCGGACAACAAATCTCTATGGCTGCAGTAACTGAATCACCAGGCCTGTATATCTCTTTATCCGTTTGAAGTTTGAGGGAAGGAGTAAAACTGTGGTTGGCAGCAGAGTCACCTTTCTTGTCATCAAACCAACCAACACTTCTAAGGACGGAAAACCCCTGAGGTAGTTTCAACGACATCTCCTCGACACTGAATGCCCATTCAAGTGGGTTACTTTCCCCTCATTAAGTAGTGCATCATAGAGAATTATTATCTTCTCTAAGTAGTCCACAGCTGGGTACTTGATCCATCATCGTCAAGACCACATACAGACAGAAGCAGAATAAGATTTTTTTTTTTTTTTTCAATTATAACAAACAAATGCCAATAAGAACTGAATCCAATCTAACTATTTAATCTTTTAGGCAATACAATCCACAAAAACTTCAATAGGGAGCATCGAAATTAGATTTGTAGTGACGCTGAAGGAGCCGAGCAAGTGACAGGGAGGCATTAACGTTGAAACTTCCAAGAAGCATCGAAATAAAAGAATCCGTACACCATAATTATTCGTTCAAGTCCTGAAATTTACCCCTCGAAGACACGAAGTGGTTCGCGAGAATGGCGCTTGATCTAGGATTTCCCACAACGATAGCACCCGATAATTACCTCAAAAAGCAGAGAACGGAGATATCTTGAAACATGACGATTGTGCGACTCAATGCGGGTAATTCCAGTTCCAAGAATTCAAGAACTCGAACATGGATTGGATTTAAGGTCAAGATGGAAGGAGATCGACATCGAGCTCGACAGGATGGAGCGGTTGGAGAACCAAGAAAATGGATTGGATCGAGGAATCGGCCTAAGATCCGAGGAGAAGCGCGACGGGGGAGAAATCGGGCAGCGAAAGGGCAGAGGAGGGCGAGAACGAAAAGGAGTAAAAGAGATGCGATTAGGTTACCATGGGCTTCTTGCGCTCTGCTCCCCCTCCTCGATCTTTTCTTCTTCCTCCTCTCTTTCTCTGATAGTTTGAGGTCGGTCGGCCGGCCGGCTAGTATCCGACGGTGCCCCGTTGGTGCACTGCACGATCACCTCCCGCTGAGATCACTGATGCTCTTTTGATATGCGGATGGCATTGGTTACGGTCACCGTCCACACTGTTCCTACTGCCGACATTATATACTATTCCGTGCTTGTATTTGATAATATCGTGGATGGCTGTGATGGAACGTGATCGAACTTTTCTTTAATTCAACTCTGATAGGAAAAACTATAATCTATTTGGTTCAGATTACGAAATTCTTTATAATTATTTATTTAAAAATATATATGAAAAAATAATTTTTATTATATTTGATTGGTTAAAAAATTATTTTGAAAAATAATATCAAAAAAAATTATTACATTTGATTAGAAATAAATCTACATATAAATATAGTCAAATTTATTAATATATTTTTTAATATTATAATAGTATTGTCATCTCCAATTAATTTTTATGTAATTTCTATAATCATATAACCCTTTACATAATACTATTTCTATCTTATTTTTTTTACAAAAATTTTTTATTGAATAAATTTAGAAAGATATTTAAATAAATTTAATAATTACATATGCAGCTTTATTAGAGATATTTTTATCAAGTGTGAATTATTATCATTTAAAAATTTATTAAATATTAATCTTTCATGGTATTTATTTTATCTTTTCTCTCCAAAAAATAAGCATGGAGCCCACCAACTATTTTATCATCTCTTTCTTTTCTTTTTCATACCAAATATAATAATATGATATAAAAATTATTTTTCGATGCCAGATTACCCCCAACCATGATCAGTCTACTTCTATCTATTATAAGTTATATACAATATGTGCAATGTAAACTTCATTTAATTTCCAGCAATCAGTGAAAGGTAGGGGCATTGGGTTGGGTTAAGGTCTGGTATATGACCCAACTTCGGTCGTCAGTGATCCAACTAATTAATTAGTTGGTCCAAGCTATAGGCTTTGCATTGTACGGACAATTTTTGCCTTTTGTTGTGCTTTTCATTAGAAAATTAATATAATGAAAGAATTAGATATCGAAAACAATAGGAAATGGAAGATTGAAAGTTGTGATCACTAAAAATTTTCTAATTTTGAGATTTTGGTTCCAAAACCAATTGATTTCTTAGCTAGCATGATAAGAATAATTTTTAAAAAAAAAAATCGCAATGCACACAAATAAATAAGAGTACAATAAATGGAGGGAGAAGAATTTCAATGTGAACGTAACAAATAGATAGTAAAATATTTAAAAATTGTAAAAATAAAACCCTAGAAGACACCCTACTGCCCAATTCGGGACTAAAACACTGGAAAGATGTTAAATTTGACGAAAAGATCTAATTCTTATCCATAATTTTCACTCGGAGTAGCCTGACCATGCCATGCAGCTGAACAATGTAAAATACGATATTTGAGCCAATCAATCTGCACTTCTTCCAACATTCTTCGGAACATAATCTCAACATTCTTCTCGACTAAAATGTGTCGCTGAGTTTCTTGCAATTTACTTCTTGTATATGTGTGGGAGTTGGTGTCTTGTATATGTTCTTCTCTCTGTGCGGTATGTCAGAATGTTAAATTTCCATGGCCATGGGTTGGATTTTGGCTTGCTTGGTTCACTAGGTTGCTTGGGGATTTAAGATTTTTGGATTTATGTATGCCTAAGGAATCTTACCTACTGAGTTGCTTTTGTTTTACTTCTTGTAGTACTGAAGTTGGAATTTTGTACCACTTTTTCCAAATCAACTCTTAAATTAATGTTCCTTTTGATTCCAAGCTGGCTTTTGTCCTAAGCAAAGCACTTGGTTGACAGAGACTCTAGAAATTCCCAGGTTTCTTCATGGACACCAATTCTCATTGATGAAATTGCATTGTTTTTGTTCTCACAATCTACACTACTCTGACGGTTGGTGCAGACTAGACCGCCACGTGCATAGGCCTTGTAATTCACAACCAGAATAACAATGATATGTAAGAATTCTCCACGTTACAGAGTAGGTATGGCAATTGTCAATTCTGATGTCGTTGGCTTTTCGTATCCTATATGCAGGACCTCCAATCGCCATATGGATATTCCAGGATGTCAATAAGGGTCTCATTCAAATGTTATTATTAGTTGTTAATCATGAAGCTACCTTGGATGTTTCTTTCCTTTTTTTTTTTTTCTTGTTTGGCTATGTGCATTTATATTTTTCCATGTATTCGAGTAGTTTTTACCATCACAAAAGCTGAACATTCATGGGCATTTGACCTGCAGGTTCACCTGTTAGGTGGCTTCAATGATGCATCCACTGAAGTCTGACTCCAGATCACAAGACTACTTTTTTTCATTGTTATGATAGATAGTCTTCTATGCAGGACACCAGCGCAGGAGCAGATTTGGAAGAGAACAAGGGGAGAGAGGAGCTTGTCTGAAAATTTGATAAAGTGCATAGGAAGCATCTAACTTTGTATTCTGTGAATTGCAAAAGATCACATTTTTGTTTGAGATTTACTTTCTTAAGAAGAACACATAATACATGCTTAAAATATCTAGACAATAAAGAGTACGACTAAAATTAAACAAATTTTGGTCCTCAAAATTTACCACAGACATGGAAAATGACAGGCCAAGGAGGGTCGTGGAAGAAGTGGAAAGCATGCTCCAGAAAATGAGAGAGATTTTGAACTGGCTCAAACCAAGGTAGAATATTAAGTTGATAGCATCTCAAACAAAAGCATCATTTGCTGTGTGATGTATTTCAAGGTCCATACTCCAAGTTTTAAGAATCATGCTGGTAGAAAAGTTGGCTTTCTAATTACACTCCATCGAATGGAAGCTCTGTTTTAGCAGCTCCTTTAACAAAGTCCTGAATTCGTTTAGTTCTTTTGTTCATCATACTGCTTCAACATCACTTGATCTTCGTAGAAAATAAAGAAATATCAAGTGGGCTTATATATTCCCATATATATGATATGTTTGTGTACCAGTTTTACCCAGAGGTGGGTTTGTATTGATTGACACAGAGGTAGGCCTAATGCAAAAACTGGCAAATACATATACAACGTGCGATGCAAACATATATCACTGAAGAAAATAATTGGACGATTACTATATTTTTTTTTCCCATAGAGATAATTAGGATTTTGCGTTGTATGATAGATCATTGGCGCTACCTTATAACTGAAAAGGGAGGATGATGGGCAATATTTTCCCATTCTTGAAGACTTGGACCTGGGCAATCAACAATTATAAATTGATTCGGAGCATCACCATCCACCCCCACACAAAAGAGAGAGAGAGAGAGAGAGAGAGAGTTTCAGGTGAAATATTTTGTGATAAAAGTTCAGGGTTGTTGAGAATAATATTTATGGTCAGATATTTAGAGCCTCATGTTATCTGCCTGTTCTAGTTAATTTTGGTAGTTTTTTTTTATCCTTTTTAAAATTAGCAACTCAATATTTCCAGCTGGAATGTCTTTTTCTGCTTTTGAATAATATTATAGTCCTATGGTCATTTGTAGGAAGGAAACCACGGGTATTCGAGAAGACCAATGATGGAGGATGGCAAAGATGTGAGTAATGCATATTCTCAATTATACCCATGGGTCCTTGTCCCAGTGATTGCCAAAAGAATATTTATTCTGTCAAGTTAACAGTTTCACATCAAAATTGTTTATAGTGGCATTTTAATTCAATACCATTTCTTCTTCTTATAATTTATCAAAATTAAATAGATTCCTTTCCACCATTACGATTTGGATATTAAAATCTGGTTGCCTGGAGCAGGAATAGAAGCAAGACGGAAGCAAACCTCTAGTGCTGGGAAAATATGTTCATGAGAAAAGAAGTATAAGCTAATATTCGTTTCTGTGGTGGCAACAGATAATACTCAATTCTGCATTCTTTTTTTTTTTTTTAAGACAAACGACAATTTGGTTTGATGCATCTATAGGTCGAATGATTATCTAAATATTTGGTAGATATTGCAAAAATAGATACTATGGGCTGGCCATTTTCATAACGACCTACTGCCCCCTGCAAGCTGATACAAGGTTGATTGCGTCCCTTTTGAAAGCTTCTGTTAGATAATTTTACGTTTATGAACAGATAATTAGCAAATTACATTTAATGATTTAACCACGGCTATTACTTTGTTTATGCAGTGCGGATTTTGCAAGTTTTGTAATAAAGTACATGGAATGTATAATTTTGGGAAAAGTCGTTTCCCTTCTCGCAAGTGGATGTGAAATTCTATCAGGGACTAATTGCTTGGGATATTCTCCAAGCTGAAGTTCAATAGCAACAATGGATTTATAATTGAATTTCTTGATTATGTAACAAGTAGATGTCATATTTGCGATCATATAAATTTTAAGATAGCTTATGTAATATTATGAATGGTGCGTTTATGATGCTATCTTAAAATAATACTATGGACGGTATGTTTATGCTCAAATAGATTTTTGGACAGACCAATGTAATTTTGTGCATCCCAAGCACGGTAGATTGGTTTTCTTTCTACATGTGTTAAAAATATATTGCTAAACAAGTGTTTTAGTTTCTTGTGACATGCCCTTGGGCATATATTGGGCATTTTAAGTATCAAACAAGTGATAGTTTATAGAACTTGTTTGCCATGCATTGCTCCATACATATGGTTCTAGTAGCAGTGCACAGAAACCTAATCTCAACTCAAGCCAATACCCGCACACATGGTGCCAAGGATGGTGCACATAGATAGAGCAGTATTAATATATAGTAACTCCTTTATCTTTCAATTAATATACATGTGAATCATGAAACTAGACATGGCACGACACTACAATGCCAATTATGGTTAAATATCTTATCTTAGTGAACACAATGCCAATGGCAAAGCACACAGTCGGTCTTAGGGCATACAGTTTTAAACTCGGTGCACAGATTTATTCCAGTGCAAACAAATTTTATCTCAATATACATTGTGTTAAAGATAGTGCACAGAAGGATAGAACAAATACACACAATATCATTGGTTAGAGGCATGATAGATGCATTGAAAGCAATCAGTAAGCAATGTTAACTCGTAGAGCAAGTTGGTATATGTGACCATCACAAAAAGTTCGTGACATTGTCCTATATAAGATTTCATTAGAACAAGTTGATTACATCAGATACTCTTAAGAAGGAAAGACACATATTGGAAAGTGAGTCAGATAATGATTCAAGATTCTCAAGGGCAGAGAGATGATTGAGAGCCTCTTCTACCCACATCAAATCAAAAAGTGAAGCATCGCCCATTCCCATGCTAGTTCTTTCATTGTAAAAGAAAATACAACTAATAAGCGGAATGGTGGACTACCTACATTATATTGAAGTCTGCAATATTAGTATGAAAATATACATGGGAAGTAGCGTGCTTTAGTAAACCAAATATAAATTTTAGTTGAATCTAAATCTTTGGAGTTGTTATATAAAAACTTGCAAGCAACAGTAGTAGGCAAAGGTGAATAAGGGTGTAAAGCCATCTACTTGGCCAGCCAGACTAAAAAGGAAGGGAAGAGTTATTCTAAAACAGAATGAGATAAATGCATAGATGACACTAAGCTTACATTTTCTTCTCATGGAGCCTTAAAAGTGTCTAAGAAGCATTCTAACAAACACATCAAGAGCTGCTATTTCGGATATTTTAGTGAACATACCTAAGCAAATTAATCCATTATACTTGGAATCGGATTCTTAAAAAATAGGTCGAACTCTAACAAGCACAAAGCCACAAACATCAAGCAATGACAAATCAAGATAACAAGCGCATAAAACCAAAAAAAATTCACATGTTACCGCCCACCAGGAACAATGACACCAGAAAAATCTAATGGAAGCCCTACAAAATACTTTTAAGACAGACTTATCAAAGAGACATGATTTAGTCATCACTGTTAATAAAAGTTGAAAATCCATAGTCATGCAAGCTTGAAAACAAGAAAAGGTTGGAAGGAGGCGAACGGTGAAGGAGAAGAAACGGAATGGAAACCTCCCTTAGATCAACCATCAAAAGTGATTCTACACCCTTGTTCAACTGGAGCAATTTAAGTATTTCAATTAAATCTAACTGAATATTCAGCTTACCAACTTCAACCCAGGGACTAGGATATTTTCCTCAAAAAGCAATGACCATTCTGCAATATTATTGAAAATAAAAAAGGAACTGATGCAGAGAAAATATAAGGCTGTTCATGCAAAACGCCCAAAACAGATTTAGAATATACAGATCCGTACCCGGCAGACGCAAGCCATACCCGCAAAACATACAGGAGAAAATGAAGTACAACAAGATAGTTGAACCTAAATGAAGCCTCTAGAAGCACAAATAACGAAAATTTGCACATTCCGCATAAATTAGCACCCTTGGTAACATAAAATACCCATACAAATTTCTTCCGAAAAGCCAGCGACGGAGACATACGATACGCTTCTTCTAAAATAAACAAATGAGACATCATTCACCGCACCGGAGAACGCATAGACAGCAGAGACCATATTCCCATCAAAAGAGCAGCGTCACATTAACATCCACTCACACACAATAAACATCCAAACTAATAAATGGGTCGGCAACACTACCAAACTATCAATATACTTAAGAATGACACAGAATACCAAATTTTAACGATAGATGTTCCAAGCTTTAATGCTGTTCCTACCACCAATAGCTTACTGACATTCAAAAAGGGATCTACAACACCGTCTTCGCCATGCCACAGTAAATTGAGACTTAAAATCTCTAAAATAGTCATTCCACACATAAATTTCATCCGCTACTACAAAAGCTTCTAAATCCAGTACCCACAAAGTAAAAGAAAAAGAGACGAACCTATCAGAAACCACTCAACACAGCAGCGTCTCACGCAGAAGTTTTACGCAGCTCATTTGCCCCATGAGCGAAGTGGCACCGCTCACCAAAAGTGCATGAACCCTTAGAAAAGTTCTCACACAACTTAGTCTTATAGTTGTTACCAGGGCCACCAGGTGCTGCCCCTGCTGGATTCTTCACCGGCAGGGGGGTGTTAGAGCTAATATTGACGATCAATTCCCTAACCATACCACTAGCATGTTTGATCTGGTCAAAAGTACCCTCTAGCTCAATGTTCCTCAAGTTGGGGTCTGACTCATGATCTCGAATAGCCAACCTGACCCCAGTGATGCGGCAAATCTGCTTGGTATTGACACCACCCTTCCCGATGATGGCACCTGCAAGGGACGCATCGACACTGATCTTGGCAGTGGCTGAGGCGCCAAAGCTTGCCGTGGCTGGCAAGCCAGCAGGTGGGGGAGGTTCAAGGCGCCCTGCCAGTCTTCCTCCCATCGGAGGTGCCATAGGGCCATCATGGGTTGCTGGGATGGGCCTGCCAAGCTCTCTTTCCCCATGGGCAAAGTGGCACTTCTCTCCAAATCTGCACCCCTCTGCGGTGTTGTATTTGTTGCACATCTTGGTCTTGACAGCAGGTCCAGGTGGGCCATCGGGGATGGCAGGAGGCAACACAGGGTTTCTTGTCGGAGGGACGGCTGGGTTGCCAAGATTGGTCATCTGTGCCACTGCCTGGATGCCACCAGGAACATAGTGCAGGAAATGACAACCCTCACCAAATGGGCAACCAGCAGTGCTGCATCATAAAAATGTTACTCAAATATCAGTTTAAAAACTCTGCTAACGGACACAACAAAAGTAACAACCCATTAGCATATCCAACCATCAACCTATGCTCATACTAAGCCTGATACAGGAAACATCAACCCCTCCCAAGGGAAGAGAGCTTGCTTCTCTACCCAACATGAAGAATTAAAAAGAAACTAAAGCCATGTATAAATGCATGCAGTAATCCATGACGAATGCAGAACTAATGTGAAAGGAGAACAAAAAAAGAGAGAACCTTTACTCAAAGATTCAGCATAAAATAAATTAAGTCTTATAATGTAAGTGGGATTTTTGTGTGTGTGATGGTGGTTTTGTGGTTCCTTTTCCCCCACTTTTTTGTCCCGGAAGAAGAAGGGGGGGGGGGGGCGGGGTTGTAGATCTGATAATGCTACCACTCCAAGAATTATCATTTCATGCTAATGGCAAAGAATAAAGTCAAAGAACCTCACATCTAAAATCTTTGGTGTCCCATCACTACCCTATATAATCCTCAGTACGAGAAGATTTATTTCTTTTTTTAAAGAAAAAAAAGAAAAAGAGAAAGAGAAATATGCATGCTTGTGCCTGCTGCTATTATCATGTTGCAGATAGCTACTGGAAGGATACATGCTATTGGATTGGATCTAACCAAGATATCTTGAGTATCAAGGCTTCTGGAGAGTGACACTATCCCAAAAAGTGGAAAAATGGACTTGAACTGAAATACACCACAGAGTCCCCAGAAAAAGATCATCGCAACCTCACAATTGCAAGTTAACTGGCACTTTGTTTGCAAATTGAAAACACTTTTTAGTACAAGAAGTAATATCCTTAAAATCTCAGGTTTAATGCAGCCACTAAATCATGAAATTTTTATAAAAGAAACTTTCCATGACTCATCATAGGGATTTTTTTTTTTCTTGCATAATTGCAGTACGAGATCAATAATTATGAAGGGAATTCACAGGATTTATCATCAGTAAAGCACACTGCAAGATATCCCATAAGTTCAGCTATTTCATCGTAAGGTCTTTCTAAATTGACAATGTTGCTTTCATTCACCAATATTATCAATAATATCAATCATGCCACCAGACATGATCACAAACATAATTCAATCTGCCAACTTCAACATTCTATTAATCATTGTACTTCCGAATAGATGATGATTTTTTTTCTTCAAATTAAGCACCTAAGCTTCACTTAAGGGTTTGTGCAGAGGCACCTGTAATTGTTGCACAGCAGACCAACAACAAGAGAACAATGTAGAGCACTTGGCTACATAAAAAAATCCAAGTGAATTTTTCTATAATGCTATTTTAATTAAAAACACCAGGGAGCAGAGGAATTACATGTATAGATAGAAACAGATGTCCATTATTTAGAACATATGTTGCATTGTCTGTAAGAATTACTATTCTTTTTGGAAGACATGTTAGCATATGTGCTATATTGAAAAATATAAATTTGAACCACACACAATGCATGTAAGACTCCTTATTTCATTCAAGAGATTGAACACTCCCAAAATTTCTCAACCCCTAAGTTTCTTGTCCGTCTTTATTTGCTTGAACCAACAAAATGCCAGTTCATACCAATTGACCAATAATGTTGCTTTAGAAAAGTAAAACACGTTTATGACACATCTATCAACAATCACAACATTCTTTAATATGGCTAAGAATAGCATACCTGCAAATATGAATCAAAATACAATAAAGAGTACTCAAAACATGGCCATTTACCAGTAAGATCAATTAACAGTAGCTAAATGCAGAAAGTGTAAATTTACCAAGCCAATCAAAGCATGCTACTCCCATGCCATCTAATCATGTGGATCACAATCCATCAAATTAAATTATAATGTTGCATTCCCGATCTTCCCAATCTTTAAGTTTATTATCTTTATCAACATTTGGCTAAACCATTAACTGTTAGTTCATATTAGTTGCCAGGTTCCATTACTTCACAAAGAGCATTACATATGTAAGGGATATCATGATTATGCATGTGCTGAGATGTTTGATATTTTTGGTGATTAAAGTGTGAGAGCAATTTAAAGTAGCCCACATGCAATGAATACAGACTTTTCAAACTAATCTTAGTATATTAATTGATTAACATGTCAGTTACACATAATGTAATGGCTGTGAACAGAATGATACCCAGGGAGTTACAGCAAAGAGGATGAGAGAAAAAGATTATAAGCAAGTAAGATGAAATCAAAGCAGAACAATTTTATGATCATACAGAGTGAACAGCTGTCTCCCAACACATTCTGAAAACTACTGAGTGCTGCTAGTATGCTATAGCAAAACAAGAATTTTTGATACATGTTTAACACAAGAAATCTTTGGGTGCCACTCAGATAAGACCAGACTCACACTAACTGTAAGACAAAAGTCTAAACTTGGGAACAGAATCCATGACCGTAAGTCCACACTTCTCATCAACACCAAGCATGGATCAAATAATGCTGCATCATATTTTCAATAATACTTAAGCACCTTTAGTTGGATCAAATTCATCACAATTAGCAAACCATATAATCATATCCCAGCACTTGTATGGGAAGCACTTCACTTTAAATTTTATCAACATATTTTTTCAAGATATCGCCTATTTTACTCTGATTGTAAATGGATCAATTCCACTGAAACAAACCAGTGAAGTCCTTAACATCACACTTTTATAGGTATCTGCATTCAATACTATAAATTCTACTGGCATGTCATGCAAGAATCTCACCTCTAATTATCATCTCCCATCTGTTTCAAATGTAAACATTAAACTCACTTTTCATTGTTCAACACTATAATCCTCAGAAGAAATCTTTCCTTGAGAACCATCGGCAGTGCATGACAACAGAATTTCCATTTCTAGATAAAGCATCCTTATTCATATCGCCTGCTTTTGTACAGCTCAATAAGTCCAGAAATAACTTATCCCTATTGCTTTTTAATATTTCTACTCTTTCAACCAAGCATAAGTTTGAAGTTATTTTGCTTAAAATTTTATTGATTTTAGCCGAGTTTCTTGTCAGAATATTTTTAAGCCTTAACCATAAACTATATTAATATCACCTGAGATCAGGAAAGAGATATACAAAATAATTGGATGTTTGTGTTACAAAGCAATACTGAATTTTCAACAAAGGCCAAATAACAACAAATCCAACTATCAGTTATTTAGTAAAAGTCAACATGACTAGCAAAAATAAATAGGCAAATTGAGAATAATATACATATATATTAGAAAACAACTATAACTAATCTGAAAAATGGATGGAATGATGCTATAAATATAACCATTATTTAACAAATTCATTTCATATTGCAATTGCCATGAAGTTGCATATAGCTTGGGCAATTTTGACAGCCAAAGAAAGTGTTGTTGCTTCCCAATTTACCCTGTTCAATGTTGTTAACTTGATTAGAGCACATGAACCTGTATCACAATCTTCAATGCCTGATTCATTAGAATTAAAACCAGTACTTTGGGGAAAACATCTTTTTTGCAATTAGATATAAAATTGCAGAAAAAATAAAGGTTGCTATTATGATGTTGATTTTAGATAAGTTTAAGATTAGAACCTGAAAAACTTGGTGCAAGGCTTCGATTTGCTTCCTAGACCAGGTTGGAATGACTCCGTTTCTGTTACATGACATTAATTATGTGTTCTCAGTTACAATCCTGTTAATTTACTAATCTTCATTGTTCAAGTACACATTAAGAATATTAAAACCATTTCAATAAAAGTGAAGATTAACAAAACACCCAGTAAATCTTTTCATAAAAAAGTGCAATTACAACTAGCTTCTAACAAAACAAGTAATGGTCCACGAAAGTGTGATTACAGTTTAAAGTAACACTCCATGATGGCTCCAGCATCTTCATTAATAACAAAATCACAACTCAACCCAGTCTATCGCATATAATTTTACCACAATACACTAAGTTCAGAAACAAATATATTAAGAAGGCATCATGAAAGCAATGTGTTTCGTAGACTATTGCACCGGTAAAGAAAGCTGATTAAACATCACAGGACACTAAGAAAACCCTCAAGACATACTAAATCGACATAAAACAATATAAATATTGTCATTTTGAGACAGTTCAAATGAAAACATGTGCAGAATAAATCTTTTCATTGATTTTTTTTTTCAAATTACCAGAGGGGAAACAACACAAACTCATGAGAAAACATCATTTTAACCATTTATAAGTTCATCCAAGTTTCTCTTTGTAAGGCCTCTGACAATCGTCATCAGTTTTTGCCAGATCAAATGAACTAATAAAAGGCACAAAAAGTACAGCAAAAGCAGACAATTCATTAATAAAACCAATACCTATCCTAAAAAGACACTTTAAATTGCCAAGATGGCAGCTCAACTCAAACAAGCATTCTTCCGTCAATAACCAGTCATGATGTTTTTGATGTAATAAAGATCCCAAACAATAAATTTTATTTAAAAGTTTTGTATCATTGTGAAGAAAAAAACCAGAAACAAAAAGGGGAGCACTCAAAGCTCTACAAATCAATATCGTGTTCAAAAAAAAAAAAAAAAATCATCATCCCTCTCTGAAAATTAAAGATTCCTCTGTTAGACCGTCACCATTATATTGGTTCTAGATCAAACAACTAGATTACAACCATATTTTAAACTCCAAGCCACAATATAACGCAATCGATATCCGGCCAAATACGACCAAGAACCCTAGAAAATGCGCTCTCTCAATAAGCTGCCACAAGACCGTTCGTATGAACCAAAGAAATATAGCAAATCAACAAACGCCGTTCGAACTGATCGATGGAACTAGCAAATCAATCAAACCTAAAATCTTCCCGAGATGAAACAACCAGATGGCCAATACGAACAAAGAAGAAAGATCTCTACATGATCTCGTGCTCCTAGATCTAACTACGAGCCAAAAAGAACCGAATCTTGAACTCTAAAAATTCGGTCCGCTTCGACCAAGCTACCTCCAGATCCCTCGCGGTTCCATTAGAAGCCTCACGATCCAAGAGACGATCAACGAAGAAGGGAGGAACGAAAACCCTAAGTCCTACTTACCCTTTAGTCGCTTCTGTCCAGCTGCGCCTCCGTTCGCGGCCTCTGGCCTCATCCTCTTGCGAGCTGTTTCCATGAGGACCAAGGGATCGGGACCGCCTAAAAGCACGAGCACGCGGAAAGAAATCAGCAAACCCTAGCGAGGAGATCGGAGGGCGAGGACCGTAGAAGAACCCTAGCTAGGGTTTGCGGCAGAGAAAACGGCCCAACCCAACCTCGAAAGAAGGGAGGGTAAATGAGTCCGGAGACGGAGATATTTATAGGAAGGACGTGAAGGATCGGACTTAAATTTGGTTTATTGGGTGTGGGGCTTGGGTCCGCGCGGCAAAGGATGACGCAAGCGTCAGGGAGCTCGGAGGTTTAAAAGGGACACGGGAAATTCCGAAATAACGAAAAAGCCCTTCAAGGGTGACGATGACGTTCCCGGTGAGAAAGTGGCGCGAAGAGATTTACGAAGGCCCGCACGTGAGTTCTGGTAGGCCGGTTTTGCGGGCCCCAGTAGGCTCACCTACTTACGCCCATTGTCCACTTTTGGGCCGAATTAGGAGTGATTGTGTTCGACTGTTACAAAAGACAAGTGTCAAGTAGTTTTTTGCTAATTGCGTTGGACCCAAATCAATCTCCATTCGATCTATTAGGGATGGTGAGATTATTTGAACAAGACAAGAAGATGATTGAACGATCCGTTCTCTCAGCATTCTGCTTACTGATAGGGATGGGATGGTGAGATTATTTGTGCTACGCATCAAGAACATTTGTCAGGTTGCAATCAAAGAAAGAGGCTTGTAAAAAGGGTAATGCTTATTAGTCTAACTTTGATATCCAAAGTATTCCTTTTATGGAGGCCTTGTGTTTGCCAAACAGTTGTTTGTATAAAATACTAATTCCCTTGTGCCCTGTGCCATGCCAGCTATGCACAAAATTTTCGGCAAGGGTTTGGACCTCATAGCGTTTTTCTTAGAGTAGCATCAGTGATCAGCCAGAGGCGTGACTTGAAGCACAGTTGAGCTGTAAATGGGCTAAAAGAATTAACAAGTTGAAAACTTAAAAAGATCGAACATAGCCTTTTGAGTAATGGAAAATGAATGGAGTGAAATTTCTTCTAGATTTGTAAATGTGATAGCCCATTCGCATATAGTCCATATAAAGCCAACAGCCTCTATGGATCCCTTTTTTTTTCCTGACCAGCAGAGGATGCTAGCCTGATAACATCAAGCTAAGATCTTAACTCATATTGGTTGTAGACTGGCTTAGCTAGCCCAAACAAGTCAGATTCCTACAGAATATTCATATGGGAGTACCCAAGCAAAAGCGGAGGGTGGGGACTGTAGATTATCTTTCTGGCCTGCTCGCCCTAAAGGGGCATCTGGTTGTGATTGGTACAAGTGCAACAACATTGACCAAATCCTCTTCAAACCACCAACCAATACTAAAGATTAGTAGAAGGTAAATAGAACTCGTCAATCGAGCAGATGTAGATGCTTTGTTGGATGCCAAGTCTGGGTGGGGAAGGAAGAGGATACGTAGTTGATTATGTTTTGGCATTCATGGAAAGCTTGGAACATAACTACGTCTGAACCTCAAAAGCATCAAAACCACCACTATCTGTACGGTGATATATTGAGAGAACTTTCTTAAATAGAATAACATTCAATTAGACATTCAGTGTTCTACTTCACAAGGAGTGCGAACACTTCACGCTTCTTTTTATATATATATTAAAAAAAAAAAAAAAAAAAATCAGTAGATAGACTTATTCTATCATAGGCAAAATTAATAAAAAACCCATGCATCAGTTGGTTGTTCATTAATTGCTATTCATAATGGATCATGATTGGTTCTGAAGTGAAAAAGAGTCGATTAAAACTCTTAGAATATTTTGTCATCTAATAATTATTTTGAATCTTTCTTATTTTCTTCATATTTTTGGAAAAGCATGACCAATCTCTGAAAATGTGTCCCACGGTCTGCTTGAGAACACGTGAGAAGTGTACGATGGCAATGGTCAGCAAACACATGACCGGGAGACTGGGATGTAAAAAGTTGAGACAAATCCGCGACCACGAGGAGGCTTGCAAACCTCAGCGAAGAGCTACAAAATCCATTAATACAATTGAAGAGCTACAAAATCCATTAATACTATGGGAAGAAGATGAGAACGTATCGATGATGAGGGCGTGCAAGTAGGTCCTTCAAATCTCACTCTACAATTGAAGTGGCCCTTCCTTGGGAAAGAGATAGATGCTTGGTGCAAGCTGCACTCCAACATGCTCGTTGATCGTAGCAAAGCTACAAACTTACGGTCCTTCTTTGGTTTGCCTTTCTGAATTTCACACTTTGTGGCGTCGCTCGCGCAAGGCACTGCATGGCGACTGTGAAAGGTAATAAACCGCTCTGGTCCCGTGAGTAGTTTAGAAAATAATTTCTAAGCTTGGAAAAATTAGAGAAATGCTAAAAAAAAAAAAGCATGAAAAAAAATCAAAATATTGCATTCCAAAGAAACTGTTCAGAAAGTCCTAAGACTCCTAACAAGCTAGCAGACATTCTACTTGTACAAGAGGAGCTTACTATTTGATAAATGCGTCAATCAGTTTTGGTTAGCTTCCTCATACCTTGGTCGACACTGATACTGGGTGAATAGTACATTTTCAGGATTGTCCCAATTCTTTTGGGCTTCCAAATTGCACTCGACCATGCCACAATATGGCATGCATCTGTGTTCTCCATCATACTCCAAGCAACAGTTAGAAGTAACCCACATACGAGGATCAGATTCTACGTTGAACCGTTGAAGTCACAATAAAAGCAGAGTTTGAAAGGCGTTGACACCAATACCAATATTTGAATGCTGCGCTCTTTCAATCCTGGCTAGACTTTCACTTATACCAGTTCCAGAAACAACTAATAAAAGCATGGTTTCTGACAAAAAAAGAAAAAAAAACCAAAAGCATGGTTTGAGTGCAGTGAGATATAAATGCAAAAAGGTCCCGATACATTCTAACAGACAGTTGGGCACAGTTTAAACATATAGTCAACGCAGTCAGTTTAAAGTATCTCGTTACTCAAAACTCACTCACCAAAGATAGGAAATAAGATATTTGCGGACCCCTCATTTTAGCATTAAGAAAAAAAGAGAGAGAGAGAGAGGAAGCTAAAGCTTGCAGTGCACCACCGCACACTATAAATCTTTCGAGAAACTCTATTTTCAAATATGATGGCTTAATTTGAATCAACATTGGTCCACTCTACTTAAACCAAATTAATAAACGAAAGCATTAAACTTAATGACCATCCCATGTAAGGCAGCAACAAGTGACTGTTAAACCAAATCATATCAACGAAAGCACGAAAGTTAATGGTCTTCCCACGTAAAGCACCAACAAGTAACTCCAAATTATAATCTAAATAAACTATTAAAAAAAATTAACAAGAAACTTGCAGTTGCTCTGGCCCTCCAAGTTGCACTGGAACAATATTCACAACCATCGCCAAAAAAGAAGCATGGCTTTGTCATGCCCCGAACCCAACATCCGGATCAGATACGTGATGACCGCACACTCCTTAGAGCAAGCCCTAAAGAATATGCAAGACCAAATTAAATCATTACAATCTTATCAATCATAATATTTAATTTTAATAATAATTCATGAAACTTACATAATTACAATTAACATTCCTTCAATCTTCTGATTAGGTATCAACGGTACTCTATCTATGCATCCGCTCACTCACAAATCCATACCATAACCAACCATGGACATCTTGTAACTCTGAGAAAAAAAGAAAGATAAAAGGGTGTGAGCTTTACAACCCAGTAAGAATTCTCATATCACATCAATATAATAATATAATCTGAAAATAAAGATAAGCAATAACACATAAAAGCCGATATTCAATGTCCAGAATATTGTAAATATTTATAGATTATCTGTTTTAAAAAGAGATGTATTATCATATGTTAATAAGTGAAACAATTTTATTCAACGATTGTTTCATGTCTTATCTTTCTATATTCTTTTATTATCACATCTTCTTTAATTCTTTTCTTTTTGGCTTTGGCTTTGGCTTTGACTTTGGACTACCAGGATCATGCGACGATCTTTTATTCGGATCGATTTCTATGATCTTCCTTAGATCGAAATATTCATGATCTTTCTCAAATCAAAATGGCCATGATCTTTCTCGAATCAAATTATTCATGATCTTTCTCGGATCAGATTCTTCCACACATAAGCTTGTGGGGGCTGTCCCAAGCATAAGCTTCTGGCAAGCTATTCCACATGACAAGGTCAGTCCAAACCATATTTCTTTTTCTTTTTATTTTCATGAAATTATAATATTTTACTTCATTAATCAATTCAAATTTTGCAATGTAATAAATATGTCATACCCATATAATCATGCCATCAATCACTGATACATATGTTTTGATATAACATACTTCATGCTCAAAATCACATAAATAATATAACAGTGTCTCAGATATAACAATTTCATAGATCTCAAATTCAACGATGCAAAATCAATGAAATAAACCAACGATAAAATAACATATATAATGATGATCATGTACAGAGATTCTTACCTTTACCGGTGACTGATCCAAGCATAGAAATCAATGTTCTTCTTTGATTTATGAATTTCTTTAACAAAATATTTCACTCGATATCATATGCAGACAATCATCTCTTCATGACCCTGATCAATATAAAAATCACATATAGAGAAATTACTGATAATCGATTCTAATAACACAGATCGAGAACCTCTCTTAGGATTAATCAAAATTAGGATTTGTCTAAGTATCTGGATCCTCCACTGATCCATAAGACTTCTAGAGAGAAAAAATTCATAAAGAGAGAGAAAATACTAGAGAGAGAAAGTAGAGAGAGAAAATGAAGAGAAAATCCTCATATCCTTCAGATGAGGCAATCATGGTCGAGATCATCAGAGGTCCTATCAAGGTGACTTAATATGAATCATGTGTTATAAATTTTGAATAGGATCGAATTGGGATCAGATCTACCGCACGAATTTCGGAGCAATCTCAAATCATTTTATTTTCATCTCAAGTTTATTCTAGGATCTGTGATGCAGTTAGAGAGAGAAAAACTCTAGAGAGATAAAATTCATAAAGAGAGAAAAAAGTCTAGAGAGAGAATCTAGAGAGAGAATCTAGAGAGAGAAACTGAAGAGAGAAGGTAGAGAGAGGAAAGAGGAAGAAAAGAGGGAGAGGAGAGAGAGAAAATTCTCTCTCTTCTTCTTCTATTTTTTTTCTATTTTTGTTTCCTTTATTTTTATTTTTTCTTTGTTCTTTGTTCTTTTTTTTTTCTTTTTTTCTTTTTCCTTTTTTTTTCTTTTTCTTTTTCTTCTTTTTTTTCTTTCTCTTTCTTTCCTGTTTTCTTCTTCCTTTCCTCTTCCTTGGCCGAACAGTGGGAGAACCAGAGGGAAAGAGACTCGATGGCACGAGCTCCGACGAGGGGCGACGATGTCTAATCGACGGCAACAGAGCAAGGAGAGGTGGCGACGAGGTTCGACCGACGAGAATCTTAGAGAAAATCAGAAAAAAAAATAGGGGATCCACTCCTTACCTCTTGTTTTCCGATCATTGGTCGGTTGCCGACAACCAAGACCCATAGGGAAGGAAGAGAAAGAGATGGGGGTCCGATCTCGGGGAGAGACACCATAACCGACGGTGTCGGTGGCCGAAAAGAGAGGAAAAGAACTCATTCAAAATAGAGAAAACAAGGCATCTATCTTTTGTGGATTTTTCGGCAAATCTGACGGCCGACGGGGATGCACAGCACCGTGGAAAGGAGGAGAAGGAAAAGAGGAAGGAGGAGAAGAATTTACCTCATGCTTCAGCAGCATCACTGACTCTAATTTTTGGCAAGCATGGGTACAGGAGGCCTCGACTTCAATTGGAGAAAACAAGGAGAAAGAAAAGAGTGAGTGACCGGTGATCATCTTGGATTGCTGAAGGAGGGAGAGAGGCGTCTTATAGAGTGGAGGAGAGGTCGAATCCCCCTCAGATTCCAACTTCTCCTCCAGTGACTCAGGTGGAAGAAGACTCCCAACAGGAGTCTTCTTCGTTTCTTTCTTCTTTTTTTTTTTTTATTGGATTTGGGCTTTTATATGGGCTTGGTCCAGGACCCAAATGGGCTGGGGTGTTACAAGATTCTCACTGCACGAATTACACCATCTAATGCACCAAGAAAATGATAATATAAATGAGATCTTATACAAATTAACCACTTTTGAAAACACCAAAGAAAATGATAATAATCCTCAGTACCGCATCCTCTTGAAAGATTACATACATTTTCTTGATAATGTCATCCACTTGAAAGATGACATTGTCATTGTCATTGATATTCCTTGACATTGTTGACATTGTTCACCAAAGAAATATTCCTTGACGTTGTTGACCACAAAAATTGAATGGGTGAAACATGATCAAGTATCTATCCAACCAAGATACAGGCGCTTGTCTTTTTGACTTTCATCAAAAATATTTTCTGATGAGTCATCAACGAGTGATTGCTCATGCAAGACCCAACCACGATTCCGAGTCAACTTTTTGATCTATGTTGTAGCTGCAACAGACTCAAACTCATCATAGACTGAGATGCCTGGTATAGTAATGCCTCTCCTATGTGGCATCAACTCCTCACCAATAGTAATAGTATCCATCATCAACTGTAAATCATAATACAAAAATGATGGAATTAAGAAGCCACTGAAAAGGAAAAAAAAAGAAACTGATGACCTTGTAAATATAACTGGGAACTAAATAATTTGATTATATATCATAACAATAGGTCAACAATGTCAAGGAATACCACCACGAACCTATTAAATTATGACAGTGTGTGGTAATGGCACAATAAATCAAATTGACTAAACAGGAATTACTGCAAAAACCACAACAGGCTTTCACAGTTTCAAGAATTTTGCTACTCTGAGCATTTCACAACTTGATAATGAAGTATTCCATTACATCAAAAAAAAAAATAATGAAGTATTCTGATAAAAAATAATAAAGATTAGAAGATATTGGGTGGATGTCTGGTCAGGACACCACCTCTCAAGATCTTTTCAGTACCACACGATGCAGCAAGAAGAAAGAAGAAACAAAACAAAAGAAAAATAATTAAAATACGTGGATCAACTACAAAAGGACTCGCCTCCATGGGACATGCAAACTTCACAAAGAAAAAGAAAATTTTACAAGAGGAGACCTCACCCTCAACCCTTGTACATCCAATTCTCTCTCACCTGAAGTTTCCCTCACAAAAGTTCTCTCTCTCTTGGAAGACCCCCTGAACCTCTGAAGTGCCTGGCGACTGCTGTCCAGGAGCCTCCTGCTCCTTCTCTCTCAATGCTTCCGCCTCTCTCTTCTTTTGGGTTCCGTACGGGCTTCGTACGGTGCGAAAAATCGAGCCACTACTTCATTGTTCGTCACAGGATCCTTTTAAAGGATTAAACATGGTTTAAACCTAATTAGATTAGGTTTAAGAGTCCTAAACAAGCCAAATCAATCTCCTCAACCGTCGGATCGTCATCGAAAATCACCTGCGCCCTCCGATCGTGCTCTGATCCATAAAATAGTGCCATGGACCGCGAGAAACACGTGGGAAACGCCCACGCGGTCCACAGGACCAACCGTGGACTGCCCGGAAAGGGGCTAGCAGGCCGCCTAGGCCAGGGTTGGCCCGCACGCGCGGACCTGCGCGCGCCTGGGCCACGGGCCTGGGTCGCGCGTCCCGCGCACCGCCACCTACGGCCGCACCGCTGCCGCCCATCTGCGGCCGCACTGCTGCCGTCCGCCGGCGGTCCTCCATCGTCTCGATTCTTGTACTGACTTCAAAAGCTCGTATCTCCTCCATCCGAGCTCCGTTTCAGGTGATCTTGGTCTCGTTGGACTTCGTTTTTCACCACGAACCTCGCTATGGACTTAATGTGGGCTGAATCTCGAGGCATCAAATCCTAACAATCTCCATCTTGACTCGATATTCGACCTCCTCCAAACTCTGAGAGCTTCTGGATCTCCTCGCCCCCATGCCCTGGGGCAATCGCCTGCTGATCATGGATGGACAAATATGGGAGTCGAGCCAGGCTACTCGATCCCATCTCCATCGTATGCTGTGCTCCTCCTGACTTGAGACCTGCTCGGGGCATCGTCCTGCGATAATAGGAATCTCACCTTACGACGTCGCCTCTCGTCCTCCCGAGTCTCCTGTCTCGTGCCCGATCCACCTCTTGGAGCTCCACCTCGCTTTGGGCTCCACCTGACTCCCGAAGTTCTACCTCGCACTGGGCCCCCTGCCAGGTAATAACGTCCTCTGCTTCCCTTCTTCCTCTCTAGCACAATCCTATCGCCGCGTAGCACCCTCAAGATTCCTCCACCAGTTACCGTCCTGTAGTCTCTTGAATCCAGTCTGCTAAGTGAGATAAGATTCCGTCTGAAATCGGATATGTATCGAACCTTCTCCAATCTCCTCACTGCATCGTCATGTGTCCTCCAGCTGACTGTCCCAATGCCTCTGATCGCACAGCTCGATCCATCCGACAGATATATAGTGCTCTCACTATTCTCCAGAGAATCAAGCTGCTCCTCTCTGCAACACACATGATAGGGGCATGCAGAATTTAATATCCACTGCTAAAAAGAAGTAGATACCTCATCAGATATCTCCAGGACATCTCCATCTAAATCGTTGCCAGCCATCACTACAGCAGCCACCATCCGATTTTTCAGTTAAGGACAATCTCTGGCTAGATGCCCCAACTCCTCACACCGATAACACCTGATTTTGCTCAAGTCCCTCCTGGACTTAGACCGCCCTCGTTGCGATCTCCTGTCGCTTCG
This sequence comes from Elaeis guineensis, assembly GCF_000442705.2. NCBI lineage: Eukaryota > Viridiplantae > Streptophyta > Magnoliopsida > Arecales > Arecaceae > Elaeis > Elaeis guineensis. The sequence continues at coordinate 7,388,452 of NC_026000.2, read as the reverse complement.
TCTACCGCCTCCTGCTCTTCCAGAAGCCACCAAAGCTGAGCTACCGCCACCTGAGCTCGAAGCTGGGTTCTCCCTCCTGAGAACCTCGTTCTGGAGTATCGCCGCGGTGATCTCGTCCATCTTGATAGTGCTCTTCCCCACTAAAAGAGCAGTCACCAAGGACTCGTACGAAAGGGAAAGCGACGCCAGCAAAACCAGCGCCCTGGTCTTCTCCTCAACATTCTCGCTAATGCTGAGAAGGTCGGTGAGGATCTTCTGGAAGTGGTTGAGATGCTCCTGCACGCTCTATCCCTCAATCATCCGTAGTTGGTAAAATTGCCTCCAAAAGAAAAGAGTGTTGGTGAGAGACTTCGCCATGTACAACTCCTCGAACTTCGACCACAGCACCGTCGGGGAAGTCTCACTCAGCACATGAATCACCACCTCATCCACCAGGTACATGCGGATGGTACTCACCGCCTGCATCTGTAGCCGTTTCCAATCCTGCACCTCCATGGTGGTTGGCTTCTCATCGCACAAGAGAGCATCGATCAACCCCTGTTGGATGAGCACGTCCTTCATCCTTACCTGCCACAAAGAGAAATTTCTCTTACCATCGAACTTGTTGATCTCCATTTTGATTGTTCCTATTTTCTCCATCTTCAGTCTTGCTCACCACCACTGCAATCTACGTCCTTGTACCGCCTTACTCTGATACCACTTGTTGGGTGGATGTCTGACCAGGACACCACCTCCCAAGATCTTTTCAGTACCACGCGATGCAGCAGGAAGAAAGAAGAAACAAAACAAAAGAAAAACAATCAAAATACGTGGATCAGCCACAAAAGGGCTCGTCTCCAAGGGGCATGCAAACTTCACTATGAAAAAGAAAATTTTACAAGAGGAGACCTCACCCTCAACCCTTGTACACCCAATTCTCTCTCACCTGAAGTTTCCCTCACAAAAATTCTCTCTCTTGGAAGACCCCCTGAACCCCTGAAGTGCCTGGCGATCGCTTTCCAGGAGCCTCCTGCTTCTCTCTCAGCGCTTCCGCCTCTCTCTTCTCTTGGGTTCCGTACGGGCTTCGTATAGTGCGAAAAACCGAGCCACTGCTTCACTGTTCATCACAGGATTCTTTTAAAAGGTTAAACAGGGTTTAAACCTAATTAGATTAGGTTTAAGAGTCCTAAACAAGTCAAATCAACCTCCTCAATCGTCGGATCGTCACCGAAAATCACCTGAGCCCTCCGATCGCACTCCGATCCACGAAATAGTATCGTGGACCATGAGAAATGCGTGGAAAACGCCCACGCGGTCCACAGGCCCAGCCGTGGACCGCCTGATCAACGGTGGACCAAGGCAAAGGGGCCAACAGGCCGCCTGGGCCTGGGCCGGCCTGCGCGCGTTCCTACGCCCGCCTGGGCCACGCGCCCGGCTGGGCCGCGCACCTCGCTGGGCCGCGCGCCCGCCTAGGCCGCAGGCTTGGGTCGCGCATCCCGCGCGCCGCCGCCTGCGGCCGCGCCGCTGCCGCCCGCTGTCGGTCACCGGCGGTCCTCCGCCGCCTTGATTCTCGTGCCGACTTCAAAAATTCTTATCTCCTCCATCCGAGCTCCGTTTCAGATGATCTTGGTCTCGTTGGACTCCGTTTTTCACCACAAACCTCGCTGTAGGCTCAATATGGGCTAAATCTCGAAACGTCAAATCCTAATAGAAGAGTAATAGACAGGCTGGTGTTTTGCTGTTATTGTTTTATGACAAACAGTTTTGCTTGAGAAATACTTAAGACAAATAGCATATATACAATGAATTAAACCATCAAAATATCTTATTATACTTTCATATAGAACAAAACATTTGGAATGAAATGGACAAGAAAAATGGAGATTGACACTGAATTATATGGTCCCAATGCATACCTTCCAATCCTTATAATCAAATCTGAAGACAAAATGGTTGTAGGAAACATTGCCTGAGGTTACTGCAGTTGCTGAAGGAGCATTTCTTAGGGCTAGTATGCAAAATCGCACACCCATTAGTTAAGATTATTGTAACCGAATATTGCATAGAGTTTAAGAGAATAGCAGGCATTCCAAGAAGAGAAACTTACATACTAGATGATGCCCACTTTCGTTCATGATAATTTCAGCTCTGCCATCTTTCACTAAAAATGATAGAGCAAATATGTTCTCTACAGTCTGTGCAAAAGATGTTCTGTTCAGCACCAGATTTTTAAGTTTTATATTTTTCTTCTTTCTCAAGCTATCAAACATAATCGACATATTTCTGTCAGTATCTGCTTTTGCTTCGGCCTCAATATCAGCAAGCTGTATGCAGTCAAACATAAAAACCATTTCGAAGGATATGGCATTTAAAGGTGAAATCAAAAACCGTACAGAACTGCGGTATTGGAAGAGAAAAGGTCATTCAGAGGGACTTCAACTAGACTACGAATATGCTCCCTAACATGCTTGCCCCTCGTGGTATGTCACTGAGTTTGATAGAGCATAGGACGATAATTTCGCAGGTATTGCTTATAAAAAGAATTCAGGAACTTTTCTTTGCATTTGAACATGTGAAATAACTACTACTCTTTCTGGCCATTATCGGTGATGGAAACTATCATTAACCCAATGTCTCCCGCAGCTTGATTTGTATCAACCACAAGCATAAAAGAAAACACAAACAGGAGAATAATAAATGTAGCTTGCTGTAAGGCAGAACAGATAAACATGATCAAATAAACAACATTAATCAAGATCATACTAAAACCTGGATTTCAGTTTCAGACTAAGCAAAAACTGAAATAAACAGAACTAGAAACCAAAGCAAGATTTAAGTTTTATTTTTTTTTCAAGGCCACTTGAGTCAAGGATCAACTATAATTTGGACAGTTATATCAGAAAAAACACTATAATTTGAACCACAACTACTTCCAGAACAAAGGAACGCCACAATTATCAATATCACAAGTTACGGACATGTTCCATAGAAAACGATTAGAATATAAAACCCTTTTTTTTAAGAACAGAGCATAAACCTTTTGACTAAAAGTCTAAAACATTACGGCATCTCGGGTACAGATACAGACCACTTGGGGAAGAGTACTTTCAGTCGGCCTTGTCCGCTTTCTGTGTACCACAGCCTTCCGGTGCTTCATTTCCGTATTCATGGGACCAACCCTGGCATTATAAACGACAAGATAAAAGTTAGATAGAATTGCACATGTACACAGGAATTAACCTGCCTATGTACTGTTTCAAAGTCCAAGCCAACAGACTGAATCCACCAAAAGAGAGAGAGAGACAACAAAATATTCAAATACAAATTACTGAATAAGCAGAGATGGAAAGATTCTTCACATAGTGCAGCATCCAGGCAGTTCCATGAAAATGTCAGAGACAGCAAGACCAACATCCACCCAGGAAAGCATGTTGGGAGCACTATCCAAATGTGCTCCTCCACCTTGTTGCCCAAAGTTCCTTAGCATTGCAGTTACAAAATCAGAAGGGGTTACTCCTCCGATTGATTGAGACCTGACAGATGCCACCAAGGTGTTGATTATGTCTAATAAAGCCTCTGCATCAGCCACTTGTTCCCTAGGCTTCTGAACTATGACCACAGTAAATGAACAAGAAAGAGGAGAATGAGTTACTCCAGGAGCTAGAAGAGCAGAAAACTAAATCAAATCAGAGCATCAAAGACGTATGATAGCAGGAAGAAACCAAGTAATAATGATTCTTGATTTCATCTCAAGCACAACAATAATAAAGTGTAACAGCTAAGAGCAAACAACAATCACCCTGTTCCCAGAACTCTTGACAACATTTTAATTGCTTAAACTTCAAATAACATAGAATAGTATCATCACCAAAAATTGAATGAAAGCAACAGGAAAAAAAAATGCATGTCGGGTCAGGATGTTCTTTACCCAAGCTCTAATAAGAATATTTTCTACTCAATATCACAGAATAGCATAACAGAAAGACTGGCCCAGACATTGCTGCATCGTTGAGCAGGCAAAGGCAAATAGCCAAGAACCTGTAATTTAGTCGTGATTGCTAAATTCAGAGTCAAATCATTGCAATCGCTCTATAAAGCTTATGACTAGGGTCACTGAAATCACTCAGTAATAACAATATGAAATGTCCATGAATCACCAGTGCAGTCTAGACAAGACAAAAATCTATTGCTAAGCTGTTGGCGGTACCTACAAGTAAGCAGCTGTATCCAGCATTTGCTCCACATATTCTCCGTGGTCACAAATAAGGTTGCAGCTACAAAGCATAGCAATGGAAATGACTGTTGATTTAATTGACAACAACAAGAGCAGTGCACCAAATTAATAGCAAAGCATACATTAAAATAGTATGGTCGAGAAAACAAAAGAAAGGAAGGGCACGTTGCTTCTCAGCTCTCATACAAGTAGGGTCATTTGTAGACTCATGCAGCAAAATTATCTTAGAGTCACCAAGCAATCCTAATACCCATATATTGCTATATTTTTTCTTGAAGCTCTTAAGTGTAAGCAGCCTAAAGTGAGACTACCAAAATTTCAAAATCTTGTTCTGGGTTATTGCAATCAATTGACAAGGATAGTGTGAAATTGTTGTTGTTCCTTTAATGTATGAGAATATATATAAAGAGATGTTTGCAGACAATGACTGCAATGGTTACAATAGATCAACGGATTACTAGTACAACTGAGTTCTGATAATAACTGCAATAGTTACAGCAGATCAACAGATTATTGTCACAACTGATTTGTTCTCCGGGAGAAGTCATCACTAATTTAAAATTCTAATATCAACCATGTAGAAATTGTCTTAATGCATCAACATGCCAATAAATTACAACCGCCGTGAAATTATGATTGAAGAAAAACCAGTTTTTGTTTATAGTCTCGGACAAATATATCAAGTTTGAAACTTTTCAAACACAATTTTCCAACTTTACACGGAATTTTCCAACAAATATAAATAAAGAACCCGACAACTAGGCGTAAAAAGGTTGGATCTTGAGAATTTTAACAAGAATTTACCAAGATGATGGAGGCTTTCCACTTCGGTGATGATGGACCTAAACTTCTCCACGTCCACCCTCGAAAGATCATCTCTTTCGTCTACAAAACATAAAAGAATAAGGCAATCAAACAAAATGAAAGATTCGTTCAGAACCGTTTAGGTTAACAGAGATGGTAGAATCCATACCGCTGATGAGACTCTTGACGGCCAGATAACGAGAGGATGCGACGCTCTGCCGCACCTTGCTCTACTGGCACGCCATTGCTGCTCTCCCCTGGTTGTCTTCTCTCCTTCCCCACCCCGCTTCTCGTTCCGGACTCCCGTTGCACCGCTCTAGCCATGGATTCCAGCGCAAGAAACCCTGATTACGGAATTTAACGCCCCAGCCCTGAGATTCCCTCGAGAGAGGCTAGGACACCTGGAAATCTAGCACTCGAGTTTTTTTTTATCTCGATGGAGAATCCAACAGGCGGTCCAAAACCTGAGAGCTGGTAGGAAAGAAGGCGAGGAGTTGGGGTTTGGAGGGAGAGAACAGGAGGGAGATGGCGAGTAGGGCCGTTTGATACTTCGAGTACGGAAACCATTTGAGTTCCCGCGCGCTCTGTAATAACCCAGATTAAAAAAAAAAAAAAAAAAAAAATAGAGGAGGAGGAAGACTCCTAACCGGAGTCTTCTTCCTCTCCGTTACCTGCGGAATCGGACTCAAAGAGTCCGACTAGGGTAGGAAATCTCTTCTATAAAGATCCCCCGTCCTCCCTTAGGATTTTACGACAAAAATTTCAAAGAAATTCGAGGGATTTGAGAGATTTTCTCAAGGAATACCGTGGGTGGTTGATCGGAAGAGAGGGGGGGTCGTCGGAGCTATCTTTGGACGTCGGAGCAAGGTATTTCTCTTCTCCTTTCGATCCTCTGGTCATCGGTTTTTTTTTGGAAGCCGGCGAGATGCCGGTTCGAGCTCAAACAGAGACACCCCTGTTTACGTTTTATTTTTTTCTCCCCGTGTGCCGCCGGCAACAGCCACCGTTGGGGCTGTCACCGAGGCTGTGGATGCATCGCCGTCGGCTGCTGTCGGAGGGTGGTCGGAGTCGGCCCTCTTTGGCTGCTTGAGGGTGAGAGGAGATGGAGGGGCACGATGCCCTGTTTTGCCCCAAAGGAAACCGCGGGAAGAAAAGAAGAAGGAAGAAGAAGAAGAAGAAAAGAAAAGAAAAGAAAAAGGAAAAAGAAAAAGAAAAGAAAAAAAAAAAAAAAGGGAAAAAGAGAAAGAGAAAAATAAAAATAAAATAAAATAAAATAAAATAATAAGAAGAAGGAGAGAATTTTTCTCTCTCTCCTTTCTCTCTTCTTTCTCTCTCTTTTCTCTCTCCTCTCTCTATCTTCTCTCTCTACATTTTCTCTCTCTAGATTTTCTCTCTAGACTTTTCTCTCTCTTTACGGATTTTGTCTCTCTAGGATCTTTTCTTCCTCTCTGATTACATCATGAATCCTAGAATAAACTTGAAGATGAAAATAGGATGATTTGAGATTGCTCCAAAATTCATGCGGTAGATCTGATCCCAGTCCGATTCTATTCAAAATTGTAACACTTGATTCATATTGAGTCACCCTGATAGGACTTCTGATGATCTCGATCATGAGTGCCTCATCGGAAGGATACGAATGTTTCTCTCTCCACTTTCTCTCTCTACTTTCTCTCTCTAGAATTTTCTCTCTCTTCATGGATTTTTTCTCTCTAGAAGTCTTATGGATCAGTGGAGGATCCAGATACTTAGGTAAATCCTAATTTTGGTTAATCCTAAGAGAGATCCTAGATTTGTGTTATCAGGTCGATTATCGGTAATTTTCTCCATATGTGATTTTTATATTGATCAGGGTTATGAAGAGATGATTGTCTGCAAATGATATCGAGTGGAATATTTTGTTAAAAAAATTCATAAATCAAAGAAGAACATTGATTTCTGTATTTGGATCAGTCACCGGTAAAGGTAAGAATCCCTGTACATGATCACTATTATATATATGCTATTTTACTGTTGGTCTTGCATCGTTGGTTTTTGCATCGTCGGATTTGAGATCGATGAATTTATTATACCTGAGATATTGTTATTTGATTTTGAGCATGAGTATGTTATGTCAATATATATGTATTAGAGATTGATGGCATGATTATATGGATATGACATATCTGAATTGATCATAATGCAAGACAGAATTGATTGATGAAATCAACACATAATGATTAAATGAAAAGAAAGAGATATATGGTATGGACTAGCCTTGTCATGTGGAACAGCCGGTCAGGAGCTTATGCCTGGGACAGCCCGCCAGGAGCTTATGCCTGGGACAGCCCCCACTGGCTTACAGGTGGATCAGCCGGCCAGGAGCTCATGCCTGGGACAGCCCGCCAGGAGCTTATGCCTGGGACAGCCTCTCACGGGCTTTGATACGTGGGACAGCCGGCCAGGAGCTCATCCTGGGACAGTCTTGAAAGACTTTTTAAAGTGGATTCGATCCGGATGATGACTGAGGTATAGACTTGGATAGTCCAGAGCCAGAAAGAAAATGTTAAAAATCATGTGATTATGAAAAGAGAAATGAAAGATAAGGCATGAAACAATTGTTGAACAAAAGTGTTTTATCTGTTAACATATGATGATGCATCTATTTTGACAAGACAGCAAATTTATGAATGTTTGCATTATTCTGGACATTGAACATGAGATTTTATATTTTATTGCTATTCTTTATTTTCAGACTATATTACTATATCAGTGTGATATGGGAATTCTTACTGGGCTGTAAAGCTCACACCCCTTCATCTTTCTTTTCTTTTCAGAGATACAGGATGTTCATGATTGGCTATGGCTTAGATTTATGGGTGAGCAAATGGATAGATAGAGTGTTATAGTACCTGATCAGAGCATTGTAGAAATTTAAATTGTAATTATGCAAGGTTTTATGAATTATATTTGCAATTAATTGTTATGGATGTTAATATTGTAATATTTATTTTGGCCTTGCATATTCTTTAGGGCTTGCTCTAAGGAGTGTGCGGCCATCATGTATCCGACCCGGGTGTTGGGTTCGGGGCGTGACACGCTCTCCCCCGGTAAACTTTTGGCGGGCGCGGGGAACTAGTGCGGGGAGTGGGTCTGCTTCTGCCTTCCAGAAGTAAATTTCTATTAAAGATAAATAAAGATCTTAGACTGGCTTTAGGGCTTTACATCCACGTATAACTATAAGAGCGAATTAATTTTAAGGTGACGAACTTACTATCTTGCATAATTTTTGCAGACGGGAACCCCACAAGCCACAGCCCACCGGGCTAACGTGCCGCCTTCTTAGCTCTTATCATTTTGCTTTGTGCAATCCTCGTGCCATTAGCGGCTGCTTATGATGCCCCTCGTGGCAGTTTCGAGACCACGAACTTCAGTTTGTATGTGTATAAAAACGTGTTTGGTTCGCAACTGAAATCAAAATAGAAATGAGAATCGAAATGGTTTGGAATTGGATTCGGAATAGTCAAATCCTCCGAAGTATTTGATTCGTGACCGGAATCGAAATTGAAATGAAAAATTGAATCCATAAAGAAGAGTAGGGATTGAGTTCTATGTATATTGAGCCACTCCCATTTTACCCTGAAATCGAAATCGGAATGAGACTCCTTCCAACTAAATGGTTAGAATGAGAATCACCCCTTCTGATTTCGATTTCAGATTTCCACTTTTCCCAATCAAACATCTCCTAAGTGTATTAGCGAATATTTTTGGCAGTCTATCTTATTGGCTAGCTGGCTAGGCTGATAAGAATTACATAACTCCGACATAACCATCCTTTCCTCTCTTCTTCTTTTTTTTTTGGTAATAAGAGGAGCTGTCGCTTAAGTATTAAAAGTCAAAAATACAAGTGTCTGAAAGGCACCATAGTTATTACATGTACGAGCCAAAACAACCCGATGAACAGGAAAACAGCAGTTTGACTTAGAACAACATTAGTGTAATATGTACAGCAAACAAATCCCCATGATAGAGCTGTTGGACGAGAATTACCCTTCAGACAAAACAATGCTCCAGTAAACCAGTGCATAATATGATAGATTTTGCGTCCTTTCTGCAGCTGATTCCACATACTAGCATATATATAGTGATGATCCAGCATCATGCTTTTGTACCAAAGTTTGATGCAAAGATATAATATCCAAAGCATAACATCCACAGTAAATAGAAGATAAGAAATAAGCCAGAAGAAGCTGTCAAGAGTGACCATATGTATATAAACATGACCAATCCCATCAGTAATTTGTAGCAGTGAGTCATCATTTGGTGCAGATAACGTATAGCAAATAAAAGTCTGTGATGAAGAAGATGAATAATTCTTGTAGCTGTGCCCATCAGTACTCACATGCTGTTTAACATCAACCTTCCTTTCCTTTGATAAGAGTTGCATGACAATTTAGATAATGTATTGCACGTTTGCTTATGCAATGTTCTGGTCGCGGCAGATTTTTTTCTTGCTATTTGTCTGCGGAGGAGGATGTGATAATGTGTTCGTAAAAAATCTTGAGCCAAACCACCATGTCGAATGCACGTGAAACATATGAAAAGGGAAATAGAACGGAGATGAGAATAAATTCTGTTGTTACCTCTCTCTCCTGTTATATTATTTATCTTTGTTCAGATTATCTTTTGGGTCTCTAAGAGGATTGACTTCCTTCACCGATCTTTTCTTTGGAGCGGTACTCCCTCTACCAATGGTCTCAATTGTAAAGTGAACTGAGAAATCGTATGTTTGTAAAATGATAAAGGAGGTATAGGTGTGAAGGATTTAACACAGCTCAACACGATCCCTTGTACCTAAGTGGGGTTGGAGGATGCTGTCAAATGTGTCTGGCCTTTAGAAAAGACAGGTTCAGCCTTCCTACCGCCGAAAGATGAGACTTGCTTGTAATTGGTTGCCGATTCGCCGATACTCGAGCTTATGGTGTGACGTAGTTTATGCATTATCGGTTTTGTAGAACAAAATTCAGCATATGATTGGTAGTGATAAATATTGCAGCCAATCTTCCGAAGCATCTGATGCCGGTGAAAAGTACCTGCAAAAAAATTTTTACTGACTGAAATTGTATCCGACGGAGATCCTTCGATGTTTAAATCAGTAGAGAGTGATCGAACAAGAAATAGAATATCAAAATTGACAGAGTATCAGTCCCGAAGTACCTCACCTACACTGTTCATTTGCCTCCATTTTATAAATAAATTATTGGTAACTATTTGTAATGGTTAGGCATGTGGATTTCGCTTATTTCGGCACCATGTGATTATGCGGCGGGCAGTTAATGTCCACCGACGATCGTGGTATGTAGTCGTTACGTGCTTTATGTGCTGGCGGTTTCTGATATGCCGACTTTATAACGATAAGCATGGCACACCAACCTTGTAACACCCCGGCCCAAATCAGCCCAAAAAGCCCAAAGCATTACAAAAAAAAGAAAAAAAGAAAAAAAGAAAACAGAGGAATCGGGAGGAAGAAGACTCCCGTTGAGAGTCTTCTTCCCACCGTGAAAAGAAGTGGGGAATCCGAGTAAAAATCGGATTCCTCCTCTATAAAACCCCTTTCCCCTCCCTTTAGGTCTTTAACATGGGATTTTGAGAGATTATTAAGAGTTTAGAGGGATTTTTCCAAGATTTTCTACAAGTTCTTTGAACAGGAAGAAAAGGGGTTCGCCGGAGCTCTTCTCAACCGCTGGAGCAAGGTAAGCCCCTCCCCTTCTTCCTCTCCCTCTTCCCTTTCTCCTCTGGCCCAAAGCCTCGCCGCCGGCCACCGTCTTCGCCGAAAAATCCATGAACAAGAAATCTCCTGTTTTCCGATCTCTTTTTGATTCTCGCCGGCCGAACCTTGCCACCGGCCGTTCATTGCCCATCGCCGTCGTTGCCGGACCTCCGGTCAAGCCGCCGCAGCCCAAGCCACCGAGGGGGGGACCTCACGGTCTTCCCCTGTTTCAGCCAAGGGAGGCCGCGGGAAGAAAAGAAGAAGGAAGAAGAAGAAGAAGAAAAGAAAAAGGAAAAAGAAAAAGAAAAAGAAAAGAAAAAGGAAAAAGAAAAGAAAAGAAAAAAAAAAGAAAGAGGAAAATAAAAAATAAAATAAAATAAAAAGAAGAAGAAGAAGAGAGAAAAATCTTTCCTCTCTCTTCTCTCTACTTTCTCTCTCTACTTTCTCTCTCTAAATTCTCTTTCTATTTTCTCTCTCTAGATCTTTCTCTCTTTTTATGGATTTTATCTCTCTAGAATCTTTCTACTCTCTCTCTGATTACATCACAGACCCTAGGATATATTTGAATTAAAAATATGATGAATTGAGGTTGCTCTGAAATTCGTGCAGTAGGTCTGATCCCAATCCAATCCTATTTGAAATTTGTAACACTTGATTCATATTAAGTCACCCTGATAGGACCTCTGATGATCTCGATCATGATTGCCTCATCGGAAGGATACGAAAGTTTCTCTCTCTACTTTCTCTCTCTACTTTCTCTCTCTAGAATTTTCTCTCTCTTCATGAATTTTCTCTCTCTAAAAGTCTTATGGATCAGTGGAGGATCCAGATACATAGACAAGTCCTAATTTTGGTTAACCCTAAGAGAGATCCTCGATCTGTATTATTAGGATCGATTATCGGTAATTTTCTCCATATATGATCTTTATATTTGATCAGGGTTACGAAGAGATGATTGTCTGCAAATGATATCGAGTGGAATATTTTGTTAAAGAAATTCATAAATCAAAGAAGAATATTGATTTCTGTGTTTGGATCAGTCACCGGTAAAGGTAAGAATCCCTGTACATGATCACTATTATGTATATGCTATTTTGCTGTTGGTCTTGCATCGTTGGTTTTGCATCGTCGGATTTGAGATCGATGAATTTATTATACCTGAGATACTGTTATTTGATTTTGAGCATGAGTATGTTATGTCAATATATATGTATCAGAGATTGATGGCATGATTATATGGATATGACATATCTGAATTGATCATAATGCAAGACAGAATTGATTGATGAAATCAACACATAATGATTAAATGAAAAGAAAGAGATATATGGTATGGACTAGTCTTGTCATGTGGAACAGCCGGCCAGGAGCTATGTCTGGGACAGCCCGCCAGGAGTTTATGCCTGGGACAGTCCCCACTGGCTTACAGGTGGATCAGCCGGCCAGGAGCTCATGCTTGGGACAGCCCGCCAGGAGCTTATGCCTGGGACAGCCTCTCACGGGCTTTCGTACGTGGGACAGCCGGCCAGGAGCTCATCCTAGGACAGTCTTGAAAGACTTTTTAAAGTGGATTCGATCCGGATGATGACTGAGGTATAGACTTGGATAGTCCAGAGCCAGAAGAAAACTGTTAAAAATCATGTGATTATGAAAGGAGAAATGAAAGATAAGACATGAAACAATTGTTGAACAAAAGTGTTTCACCTGTTAATATATGATGATGTATCTATTTTAACAAGACAGAAAATTTATGAATGTTTGCATTATTCTGGATATTGAACATGAGATTTTATATTTTATTATTTATTCTTATTTTCAGATTATATTACTATATCAGTGTGATATGGGAATTCTTACTGGGCTGTAAAGCTCACACCCTTCATCTTTCTTTTTTCTTCTCAGAGTTACAGGATGACTTAGATTGGCTATGGCTTGGATTTACGGGTGAGCAGAAGGATAAATAGAGTGTCATAGTATCTGATCAGAGAATTGAAGAAATTTAAATTGTAGTTATGCAAGATTTTATGAATTATATTTGAAATTAATTATTATGGATGTTAAGGTTGTAATATTTATTTTGGCCTTGCATATTCTTTAGGGCTTGCTCTAAGGAGTGTGCGGCCATCACGTATCCGACCCGGGTGTTGGGTTCGGAGCGTGACAGAATGGTATCAGAGCTTAAATTATGATCATTGGAGATTACAATATAAATGATTTGGATGTGATAGAATAATATCAAAGCTTAGGTTTAAGATCACTAGAGATTATGAAGAGATATTAAAACTTTATGTAAGATCAGTAGGATGTGACAGAGTGGCATCTGAGCTTAGAGCTTAGGTTACGTTCATTTGGAGACAATGATACAAGTGATTAGGATATGACAGAACAGTACTAGAGCCCAAGTTTAAGGTCACTAGGGATTGTCATATAAGTGATATCAAAACTTTGGGATTATAATCACTAGAGTATGATTGATAATATCAGAGTTTAAGATTTTGATCATTAAAGGTATGATAGAATGATATTAGAGTTTAGGTTATGATCACTAGAAAATATGATTTAAGTGGTATTTGAGTTTAAGGTTATAATTATTCAGAATTGTAATTCTAGTGATATCTGAACTTAGGTTATGATCATGAGGAATATGATAGATATAAAAGAGATGATTCAATATTTAGATTTCGAATCAATAGATATTAAGATGAAATTACGCATAAGTAGTATATGATATCTATAATAAAATTGACGAGTTATATCTTGGATTTCAATTAGTAGGGTGGCCTGAATATAAGAAGAATTGACCCTGGAAGGAAGCGGGAGATATTGATATGTTATATTGAGTATACTCGATGATTTTGGAATGCTAAACTTATATGGAAAGAAATCATGAAAATTTTTCTGACTTTGATGTTAATTATTTGAGCATTACAAATTTTTGGACTTACCAAAAGAAAAATTAATTAGGGTATGGTCTAAGAAGAAATTTCATCATATGAGAGAGAAATATTTTTGAGCATTAAACCTATAAGAGGATCATATATGAAACTCAATCTTAGATGAAAAATATATTTGAATTTTTATTATGAGAATATGAGATACACATCTTGGTAAAATCTTTGGTTACTCAAAATATCATATTCTGAATATGATTCTTTGATCTTTCAAGTTGCATTGAATTTCAAGTCAAAAGTTTATTTTTCTAAGTGGATCAAAAGTATTTTGATATTGTTGTTAAATTAAAAGAAGAAAATTGATTTTGTCAGAGTATGATATATAGGTTATGATGAAATCTTTAATAATTCGTATTACTATCTTTGGATTATATTTTAATTTTTCTTGTGATTATTGAAGATGGTGAAGTGTATTAATTATTCAAGTCAAAGTTTGGATTGAACCAAGACATCTTGCTAGTGTTAAATTTTGAATGACTTATACAAGGAACAAGATTTTGTATAGATTTATTGATTAATATTAAGGGTTGTGATGAAGGGAGTTCTATAAGAAATAATCAAGTTGATTCTACTTAAGGATGTTGGCTTGAGTTCTTTTAGTTGTCAAGTTAGAATTAATTCTTTTAAAAAGAAAGATTGATTTAGAAATTATCTAAATGATTGTAAGGTAAATCTAAGGTTAACTCCAACTGATTCTAGATATGTTGGATTCTTGAAGAGTGATGAAACTTATGCAATGATTTCAAACATAGAAAGTAGATTAAGATTTAATTTTTATATGCTATGCCCAAAGGTAGTAAAGATGAAGAAACTTAAAATGTTGTCCTAAGTCTTATATAAAATTTGAAGGTTGGATCTATCCTGAATTGATCTAACATATAAGAATATTTTTATCTTTGATAGACTTAAATAATTTGATAAATTAATATCAGAGTGCGCAGCAAAAGCATGGTGGGTTAATTTGATTAGAAATATTAATTCTTTGATTCTGAAGATATTATGGAATACATTAGTTGTAAACAAAGAATGATTTTAATCTGATCATGGCCGGATAATTTTGTCAGTAGGTTGTTTCATTGTAGATAATGTCAAGAAACTTTGATATTAGTTCAAACTTAGAATGTCTTGACATAGATCTCATATATATATATTTTTTAAATTTAATATTGTTACTTGAACTGATATAGAAGATTGAGATTTTTTTTTAAGATGAGAGTCTATATATAAAATTTGTTGGAAGATCAAGTGAAGAAAGAAATCGATGATTGTGAAGAGTGATCGATGTTTGACGTTTATTTATTTTTCTATCAAGGGTAGTCTGAGATAATTATGAAGTTGAGTGGAATGTATTAGACAAATAATGATGGTATATTAATACAAGTCCAAAATATTACAGTTCTTAAAAAAGTTGAGAAATCAATAAGAAGGGATGAGTTTGAGATTTCAAATAATTTTTGTTATAACAAGATCATGAGAAATAAAAGACATTATTGTAAGCTTGAGAATGACATGAAGAATGTATACTTCGAAATATATTTTAAACAATATAACTTAATTTCGAGGATGAAATTATTTGAAGGGGGAGAATGTAACACCCCGGCCCAAATCAGCCCAAAAAGCCCAAAGCATTACAAAAAAAAAAAAAAAAAAAAAAAAAAGAAAACAGAGGAATCGGGAGGAAGAAGACTCCCGTTAAGAGTCTTCTTCCCACCGTGAAAAGGAGTAGGGAATCCGAGTAAAAACCAGATTCCTCCTCTATAAAACCCCTTTCCCCTCCCTTTAGGTCTTTAACATGGGATTTTGAGAGATTATTAAGAGTTTAGAGGGATTTTTCCAAGATTTTCTACAAGTTCTTTGAACAGGAAGAAAAGGGGTTCGCCGGAGCTCTTCTCAACCGCTGGAGCAAGGTAAGCCCCTCCCCTTCTTCCTCTCCCTCTTCCCTTTCTCCTCTGGCCCAAAGCCTCGCCGCCGGCCACCGTCTTCGCTGGAAAATCCATGAACAAGAAATCTCCTGTTTTTCGATCTCTTTTTGATTCTCGCCGGCCGAACCTTGCCACCGGCCGTTCATTGCCCATCGCCGTCGTTGCCGGACCTTCGATCAAGCCGTCGGAGCCCGAGCCATCGAGGGGGGGGACCTCACGGTCTTCCCTTGTTTCAGCCAAGGGAGGCCGCGGGAAGAAAAGAAGAAGGAAGAAGAAGAAGAAGAAAAGAAAAGAAAAGAAAAAGGAAAAAGAAAAAGAAAAAGAAAAGAAAAAGGAAAAAGAAAAGAAAAGAAAAAAAAAAGAAAGAGGAAAATAAAAAATAAAATAAAATAAAAAAAAGAAGAAGAAGAGAGAAAAATCTTTCCTCTCTCTTCTCTCTACTTTCTCTCTCTAGTTTCTCTCTCTAGATTCTCTTTCTATTTTCTCTCTCTAGATCTTTCTCTCTTTTTGTGGATTTTATCTCTCTAGAATCTTTCTACTCTCTCTCTGATTACATCACAGACCCTAGGATATATTTGAATTAAAAATATGATGAATTGAGGTTGCTCTGAAATTCGTGCAGTAGGTCTGATCTCAATCCAATCCTATTTGAAATTTGTAACACTTGATTCATATTAAGTCACCCTGATAGGACCTCTGATGATCTCGACCATGATTGCCTCATCGAAAGGATACGAAGGTTTCTCTCTCCACTTTCTCTCTCTACTTTCTCTCTCTAGAATTTTCTCTCTCTTCATGAATTTTCTCTCTCTAGAAGTCTTATGGATCATTGGAGGATTCAGATACATAGACAAGTCCTAATTTTGGTTAACCCTAAGAGAGATCTTCGATCTGTATTATTAGGATCGATTATCGATAATTTTCTCCATATATGATCTTTATATTTGATCAGGGTTACGAAGAGATGATTGTCTGCAAATGATATCGAGTGGAATGTTGTGTTAAAGAAATTCATAAATCAAAGAAGAACATTGATTTCTGTGTTTGGATCAGTCACCGGTAAAGGTAAGAATCCCTGTACATGATCACTATTATGTATATACTATTTTGCTGTTGGTCTTGCATCGTTGGTTTTGCATCGTCGGATTTGAGATCGATGAATTTATTATACCTGAAATACTGTTATTTGATTTTGAGCATGAGTATGTTATGTCAATATATATGTATCAGAGATTGATGGCATGATTATATGGATATGACATATCTGAATTGATCATAATGCAAGACAGAATTGATTGATGAAATCAACACATAATGATTAAATGAAAAGAAAGAGATATATGGTATGGACTAGCCTTGTCATGTGGAACAGCCGGTCAGGAGCTTATGCCTGGGACAGCCCGCCAGGAGCTTATGCCTAGGACAGCCCCCACTGGCTTACAGGTGGATCAGCCGGCCAGGAGCTCTTGCTTGGGACAGCCCGCCAGGAGCTTATGCCTGGGACAGCCTCTCACGGGCTTTCGTACGTGGGACAGCCGGCCAGGAGCTCATCTTGGGACAGTCTTGAAAGACTTTTTAAAGTGGATTCGATCCGGATGATGACTGAGGTATAGATTTGGATAGTCCAGAGCCAGAAGAAAACTGTTAAAAATCATGTGATTATGAAAGGAGAAATGAAAGATAAGACATGAAACATGTCACGCCCCGAACCCAACACCCGGGTCGGATACGTGATGGCCGCACACTCCTTAGAGCAAGCCCTAAAGAATATGCAAGGCCAAATTAAATCATTACAACCTTATCAACCATAATATTTAATTTCAATAATAATTCATAAAACTTGCATAATTACAATTAACATTCCTTCAATCCTCTGATCAGGTATCAACGGTACTCTATCTATGCATCCGCTCACTCACAAATCCATACCATAGTCAACCATGGACATCTTGTAACTCTGAGAAGAAAAAGAAAATGAAGGGGTGTGAGCTTTACAGCCCAGTAAGAATTCCCATATCACACCAATATAATAATATAATCTGAAAATAATGATAGGCAATATCACATAAAAGTCGATGTTTACTGTCCAGAATACTACAAACATTTATAGATTATCTGTTTTATCAAAAGAGATGCATCATCATATGTTAAATAAGTGAAACAATTTTATTCAACGATTGTTTCATGTCTTATCTTTTCATTTTCTTCTATTATCACATCATCTGTAATCCTTTTCTTTTTCGCTTTAGCTTTAGCTTTGGCTTTGGCTTTGGACTACCAGGATCATGCGACGATCTTTTATTCGGATCGATTTCTGTGATCTTCCTCGGATCGAAATATTCATGATCTTTCTCGGATCAAAGTGGCCATGATCTTTCTCGGATCAAATCATTCATGATTTTTCTCGGATCAGATTCTTCATGATCTTTCTCGGATCATATTCTTCCACACATAAGCCTGTGGGGGCTGTCCCAGGCATAAGCTCCTGGCAAGCTATTCCACATGACAAGGCCAGTCCAAACCATAATTCTCTTTCTTTTCATATTCATGAAATTATGATATTTAACTTCATTAATCAATTCATCTTTTACAGTGAAATAAATATGTCATACACATAATCATGCCATCAATCGCTGATACATTTGTATTGATATAGCATACTCATGCTCAATATCACATAAATAAATAACAATATCTCAGATATAACAAATTCATCGATCTCAAATCCAACGATGCAAAACCAATGAGATAAAACCAACGATAAAATAACATATATAATGATGATCATGTACAGGGATTCTTACCTTTACCGATGACTGATCCAAGCACAAAAATCAATGTTCTTCTTTGATTTATGAATTCTTTAACAAAATATTCCACTCGATATCATTTGCAGACAATCATCTCTTCATAACCCTGATCAAATATAAAGATCATATATGGAGAAAATTACCAATAATCGATCCTAATAACACAGATCGAGGACCTCTCTTAGGATTAATCAAAATTAGGATTTATCTAAGTATCTAGATCCTCCACTGATCCATAAGACTTCTAGAGAGAGAAAATCCATGAAGAGAGAGAAAATTTTAGAGAGAGAAAGTAGAGAGAGAAAGTGGAGAGAGAATCTTCGTATTCTTTCGATGAGGCAATCATGATCGAGATCATCAAAGGTCCTATCAGGGTGACTCAATATGAATCAAGTGTTATAAATTTCGAATAGGATCAGCTGGGATCAGATCTATCGCACGAATTTCGGAGCAATCTCAAATCATCATATTTTTATTTCAAATTTATCCTAGGGTCTGTGATGTAATCAGAGAGAGTAGAAAGATTCTAGAGAGATAAAATCCATAAAAAGAGAGAAAGATCTAGAGAGAGAAAATAGAAAGAAAATCTAGAGAGAGAAACTAGAGAGAGAAAGTAGAGAGAGGAGAGAGGAAAGATTTTTCTCTCTTCTTCTTCTTTTTATTTTATTTTTATTTTTATTTTTCTCTTTCTCTTTTTCCTTTTTCTTTTCTTTTTCTTTTTCTTTTTCCTTTTTCTTTTCTTTTCTTTTCTTCTTCTTCTTCTTCTTCCTTCTCCTGCGGCCTCCTTTGGCTGAAACAGGGGAGGACCGTGAGGTCCCCCCCGGTGGCTCGGGCTCCGGCGGGGTGGCGGCCTGGCCGGAAATCCAACAACGACCGGCGATGGGGTTCGGCCGGCGGCTCTTTTTTTTTTTTTTTTTTTTCGAAAAACAGGGGATCCGTCCCCTTTCTTCATGAACTCCGACCATTGGTCGGTCGCCGACGGCCAAGGCTTTCAGGGAAGGAAGAGAGATATATGGGAGTCCGGTCTCGGGGATGGGACGCCGCAACCGGCGGCGCCGGTGGCCGGAAAAGAGAGGAAAAGGTCCGGCCGAAACAGAGCAAAACAGGATTCACTATTTTCAAGGATTTTTCGACGATCTTGACGGCCGGCGAGGAGTTTAAAAACATGGGAAGAAAGAGAAGAGAGAGAGGAAGAAAGATTAAACCCTTACTTGAACTCCGGTAGCCTCTTCGACCTTCAATTTCCGACGAACATGAGAAGAGGCTGCCGCGGCTTCTACGGAGAAAAGGAGAGGAATCGGGCTCGAAGATCACCGGTGGAGGGTCTTGAGAGAGGGAGAGGCTTATTTATAGGGGTCCCTAGGGCTCGGGTGATCCTAGGACTCCCCTTCCATCCGGGATTCATCGAGGAAGAAGACTCCCTTCGGGAGTCTCCTTCCGCTCTGTTTTTTTTTTTTTTGTTTGGGTTTTGGGCTTGATCCTGGGCCAGGATGTTACAAAACAATTGTTGAACAAAAGTGTTTCACCTGTTAATATATGATGATGCATCTATTTTAACAAGACAGAAAATTTATGAATGTTTGCATTATTCTGGACATTGAACATGTGATTTTATATTTTATTGTTTATTCTTATTTTCAGATTATATTACTATATCAGTGTGATATGGAAATTCTTACTGGGCTGTAAAACTCACACCCTTCATCTTTCTTTTTTCTTCTCAGTTACAGGATGACTTAGATTGGCTATGGCTTGGATTTACGGGTGAGCAGAAGGATAAATAGAGTGTCATAGTATCTGATCAGAGAATTGAAGAAATTTAAATTGTAATTATGCAAGGTTTTATGAATTATATTTGAAATTAATTATTATGGATGTTAAGGTTGTAATATTTATTTTGGCCTTGCATATTCTTTAGGGCTTACTCTAAGGAGTGTGCGGCCATCACGTATCCGACCCGGGTGTTGGGTTCGGGGTGTGACAAACTTTATGTCAGTACTATTGATATTCCGATTGACCATTAGTCGGTAACTCCGATATACCGACTGATCAGCGATTATGCAGTTAATCAAATCATTATGTCATATCTATCAGGGAAGCCGAACAAATGTTATCGAATCTGTGAGTCGGTTTGCCAGTTAATAGTCGACTATTTGTCTCTTGGTGCTGATAGAAAATCGGATGTTGTGAGCCGTAGAAGCTGTAGTCGAATCAGATTTTCTTTGGCAACTTGATTTTGACAGTCCATCGTTTGTCACCGACCCATAATCAAGATGATCGATAATAAGTTGGGAAGCTGATATGAAATATGGTGAAGCAGATTCGATTGCCCCAACAGTAAATACATATTCTTTTGAAAAAGACTGTGCGAGGTACCTCTCTATGTTCTATTTCTCTCACTCTATTTCCTCAGCAGATTCAGAAACAGCTCGATAGCACCGCTCTTCAATCGAAAAACTCCAAGATAGAAAATTACTGCCTCCTCAAACCTCAACTTTCACGCTCGAGAGGAATTAAGTCAGCTAACCAACCTACTAAATTTGGTCACCATCAACTCTAAAGACGACCAGATCTGCCGGAAGGCTGAGAACTCAGGTTCCTTCACTACTTTCTCTATGTATCTTTTCCTCAACTCTACTGGCGTGAAATGCAAATTCACCTCTACTCTTTGGGCTCCGTTCACTACCTTGAAGATTAAATGTTTCATATGGCTTTGCTAGAGAAATAAATTAAACACTCGAACGTCCTTGGTAAGAAGCTTGGAATGAATTTAGGAGGTTGTGTAACCTGCAACAGCACTCCCGAGTTCGTCAATCATCTCTTCTCAAATTGCAGCCTTTTCTTGGAAATTTGGAAGGCTGTTTGCTTTAGACTTCGGGTTCTTCATCCTTAACCATCATTTAGGTATAGATCTTTGTTTGGATTGGACTCTAAGGAACTTCGGCAAAAATCCCAATCTATAATTCTGATGCTCCTCGCTGCGGTGGCCTGGTCTTGCTAGAGGGAACGTAATGATTATTTGTTTAGACATAAATGCTCATCTGTTTCTAAAATAGCCTCAAATGCCATAAATCTATTCAATGAATGGTCGGTAATTTGTAAGTAGTTTGCATTGTCGGAGTTCGGAAAAGTTTGGGAAGTTGTTAAATGGACCTGTAAATCCTCTCTTAGTTTTAGACTGCTTCCTTGTTTTTTTTTCGTTGGTGTTCTGTCTTGGTTCTCCTTGTCATCTTCTGTTTTCAGACCTATTTTTTTGACCTTTATGTCATATGTATTTCTATTCAGACTTGTAATCCTCTTCGCACCTGTAAATTTCTAATGCTTAAATAAATTTGATGGCTTTTTCTACCTCCATTACCATCAAAAAGAGAGAAAAGCTTTAAGACAGTATTTGCTCATCTAAATGGGATCATTAGAGTAATCTAAGATCATCGATGATCCAAATCCTATGGTGATTTAAGATCATTACATTTGGTAGGCCATGATGTAGTGATTGAAAATCTTCGAATATTCATGGATAACGTGTTCGGTGTTCCATAGAAATCTAAGATCACAAAGTGTCTATAATATATTCCATAAAAATATATTTATTCATCATGTATAATATATTATAAATAAAAATATTGGTATATTTATTAATATATTAATAATTAATAGTTTTTAGAAAAATATATTTATTATTTCTATAACTTATTATTCTAATAAAAATATATTAATTATTATTATAGAATTAATATTAATATTTATATTTTTGATATATTATTTATTAATATGAATACTTATTTTGATTATAAAAAAAAAGAAAATAAAAGTAATATATTAGACATATTTATTATATAAATATAAAGCATAATAAGATATTTTTACTCTAATTAAAATATCAATGAATCATAATATGACAGTAATATGATTGATAATATATTATAATTTAATATATATCATAAATATATAATAATATCAAATATAATATAATATTGATATACAATATTGATATAATATAGTAACGGGATATTGATATATCAATCTTCTTATTAGATTGAGGGATATTTTTATCCTTATATTTCGTCTCAAGATTGTTGTCTGAGGATGATCTTGTATTTTCGATCTCAAGGACATATATCCTATCTTTGAGTTAGAGGATAATTTGAGAAGTGGATGTGATTTGAGATTATTGCCACATAGGATCACCACATGCAACCAACTAAGATGATCTCATTATCTCCATGCACATTATCTTTGATCTTGAATAGATTATCTCATATCAAATGCCTCCCAAACGTCCCTTTTTACCCTTATCTAGATGGGATGATAATGATCCCTCCAATCTATTTTTAGACTTTTTTTAATTTTTGTTGCTTTTATTTTTAAATATTAGAACTAATCTCTATATGGACAACTCTAATTTTGGCCCTTTTCTTTTTAAGTTGAAGTATCCTTCTTTTATCTTAAAATACATTATTGGGATGATTAAAGAGGGGAAATTATAAGTTGGACCGTGTCTTCTAGTAGTCCAGCAATGCATCCATACCACAAAGCCACACGAAGAGAAAAAAGGACAATGAAATCCAAGAACATACAAATGATAAGGAATCTTAGGAGGTACTTGCTTCGCGAGTAGAATCGAAATTGAAATAAAAATTTGAATGGCTTGGCATTGAAATCGGAATCGGAATGGTCAAATCTTCCGAAATACTTGGTTTGTGATCGAAATCGAAATTAAAATTGAAATAAAAATTTTAATCTATAAAGGAGAGTAGGGATTGAGTTCTATGTAGATTGGACTATTCCTATTCCACTTCAAAATTGGAATTGAAATGGAACTTCTCCCAACCAAACAATTGGATGAGAGTTATCCATTTCTATTCCGATTCCAGACTCTCATTTCCCCGGATCAAGCACCCTCTTCATTTATTTACATGGTCTGGTTAATGATATTTGATCATCTTAAATTTTGCATACAAAGTTCACCTAATTATTGATTTTTTGCAATAAAAGATTTATTTTTTTTTTTGTGTTAAAGTTACATATTAATTTTTGCATCATTTTTCTCTCTGAACCTCGGTATGAGACAAGTCATACACAAATTTAAAATACCCCATGCACATTTGTTAATTACTCTATATATTTTTCGAAATTAAATCATAGTTGCAGGAAAACCGGTCCCAGGCACCCAGTCTTATATAGAAGTTTCAAGGAGAGTCTCAAGAAATGGAGAGAGAGCGTGACGGGAATGCGTACGCGAGACGGTGAGATTAAATGGTTTTGTATATTGATAAGTTGTTTAAATATTCTCTTGAAAAATGAGGATTTTTTGATTCCCTTCTCTTTTTTGTAATCTCCGACCGTGGGCGAACTGTTGGGTGGTAACTTCGTATTCATGGCTTTCACGGCCCTGGCCGATTAATACTGTTATTATGTGGTAATTATTGGGCGTTTGACCATGATAACAGTAGGATAGGAAGGAAACTTCCATGAGAACTCGTTGAAAGTTGAAAGTTGTTTTTAATGCGGAGCCAAGAGAGCCTCTCCATCATTATCTAGCGGGAGTAAATAATTAATTCCCATCCTAATAAAATGCATATTCTGATAACTAGCATTCTGACGTGGCACACATATCCTAAAGTAAAATATGGTGCATTCAACTTTATTTCAGGTTATAAACTCAGTTAAAAATTCAATTTTATTGCATGCTATAAAATTCAGTTAAAAGTAATGATATTCCCATGTGTATGTATATATATGGCTATGTGTTACTGTTAACGTGCTTTGTACGGTGGGTGGATCAACCATTGCCATGTCCGAACGTAATTAAAGTTGTTAATTTCCTTTGCTCTCGGTCGTCTACGGCATATCGATACCAATGCGATCTTCGATGGAACGTTTCAAACAGCAAGTCTCCGATGACTTTTCTGATAAGATTAAGACCCAAATCCAGCACCAAGGAGAACTTTCTTGGCAGCACCGCAGCAGATTCCGTGATGGCCTTTCCAACAAGGTTGAGATCGCGATGCATGGTTCCAAAGGTCTACACGACATCTCGGAGTAGAGAAATAGCTACCGCAGAAAAAATTCTGTGACGAGGCAAGATTCACCAAAATTGCTGACTGCGTCAAAGGTTCTTACACACATAACCTGTTCATTGATTCGCTGGTTGACCCTATATGGATGCTGACTGTTTACATCAAGGGTAGATCTTTCTTTGATAATTTCTTATGTGCTAATGAATTTTTTCATCTGACTAGAAAGACCAACATCAATAGTGCTATTTGTAAGCTTGATTTTATGAAGGCTTTTGCTAGGGTCGGTTCTTCTTATCTAATGCGCCTGCTCTCAACTCAGGGTTTCCATCTTAAGTGGACTCGGTGAAGAATATGCTCCTTTCTGCAAAAATTGTTATTAATGTCAATGGTGAACTTGAAAATTAGATCCTCTGTAGGTGAGGGCTCAGACAAGATGACCCATTTTCTCCCTTCCTGTTCATACTTGCCATAGATCTGCTCTGCAAAATGTTAAATGCTGCTGCAACCACCGAGATCTACAAGAGATTGAGAAATCCTTGGGTTTCCGAAGGGATCAAAATTTTTCGATATGCTGATGACACTTTGGTGTTTCTTAGAGCTAAAAAGAAATTTTGTGTGGTCTTTAAAGTCATCCTCTACTACTTCGAGATGCTCTTAGGATTGAAAATTAATTTTCAAAAAAGCTCCATCTCGATTGTGGGTAGAAGCTTTCAAGATGGACCAGTTGTTGCATCTTGGCTAAACCGCCCTTTGGTTTTCGCCTCCTTTGAAGTATCTTGCCTCCTTTTGAGTGGAAGAAAACTGTTTAAATCCGATTGGTACTTTTTGCTATGGCGATTTGAAAACAGACCGAGTTCTTAGAAATGTAGATATCTTTCTTTCGGCGATGGGCTTACCTTGATTAACTCAATGCTTGCTTCCTTGGCCCTTCATGTCTCTCTTTAAGCTTCCTGGTTGGGTGATACAGAAAATTGATAAAGTTCACAGGTCCTTCCTATGGACTGGAGCCACTTCTGCCAACCGGAAGACTGTGTATTTGAGCAAGGAGGAAGGTGGTTTGGGTATCAAAGACATCTCTCTTTTCAATAACTCCCTTCTCGTCAAATGGGTGGGAGATTCATCAATAAGGACTCGGGGGCTATGGAGAAATCATATTGAGTTTGCTTATCACAAGAGGGTTAAGCTCTCTATGCTTTGGAGACCGACAAGGAGATGTTCCTCTCTTTGGAAAGGTGTGATTCAATATCTCCTTGCCTTCTAGAACAAAGTGGATTTTCAGATTGGAAATGGATGTCAAACACTTTTTTGGGAAGATAATTGGTTGGGAGATGCACCACTTCAGAAGCTCTTCTCATCCCTCTACTCATGTGG
Organism: Elaeis guineensis; assembly: GCF_000442705.2. Lineage (NCBI taxonomy): Eukaryota > Viridiplantae > Streptophyta > Magnoliopsida > Arecales > Arecaceae > Elaeis > Elaeis guineensis. The sequence goes on along the minus strand of NC_026000.2, from coordinate 7,362,612 downwards.
TCATCATAAAAATGTCTTGATGGCAGATTTTTTTTTTCGAAAGAGATATTAACTCTTGGCGAATCAGATTAACTTCTACGCCGACTTAGCAGCATCTTCTTCAGTCCAATATATATATATATATATATATATATATATATATATTTTAAAACAATGATGAAGATCAGAAAAACTGGATGCCAACCTCCAATGGAGCTTTTACCACTAAGTCTATGTATCTTTTCTGAATGCCAAAGGGATCAAATGCTACTTCGCCTCATCGTTTTCGAACCTATCTATACCTCTGAAAATCAAATGTTTTCTCTAGTTGTGCTGGAAGCAGAAGTTGAATAACAGTAGTGTAATTCTAAGCAAGAAGCCCAACAAGGATCTTGGAGGATGTATATTTTGTCCCCACTTAATCGAATCAGTGAACCATATTTTTGTAGACCGGTACAAGTTTAAAGAGATCTAGATGGGGGTTTGTAATCGGTTGGATGTCCTGTACTCTTTCGCATCATTTGAAAGCCTTTGCCTGGATTGGAGAAGGAAAAACTTTGAGAAAAACTCACACAGTCATCCTAGTGTTGATTGCAGCTATGATTTGGGCAGTATGGAATGAGCGGAATGCTTGGATTTTTTTGAACAAGCGTTCATCTGTTTCGGCTATCGGCGCAGCCTGTCTCCATTTCTTCAAGGACTGGTCGATCCTATGCAGCTCTAAGCTAATACCCTCCCATGGCAGAGCTTGACAGAGTCACAGAGTCTCGAGGGATTCGTGGAAAGTCCAGCAGGTTCTTGCTCCTCCTCAACTACAACAACTCCCTGTCGGTTTGCAACTACCCATCTCCTCTTTCAACTCTCAGATTGAGCTCTACAGCTCCTTTTTATTCCATCTCGCTCTCTCTTGTTTGTGGGTACTCACAGCTAAAGCCTCTGTTTCAGATTCTTGCTGTCAAGGACTTGTTATTCTGTCCTTGTTCTACTCCCACGAAGCATCACCTATATTCTTTTCTTTTTTTCAGGCTTAGTCAACTTCTGACTAAGCCTTTGGGTACATATTAGTAGCTTTTTTCAATAAATCAGCTGGCTGGCTTTTAGCCTCCTAAATTGTCCAGACGGCAAGAAACATAATGGGGTTCAATGGAGGATTAAGGTGAGGGACAGAGGGAGAGGGAATCGAGCTAATCGGTAGGCGACAACGCAATGGTCAATACTGAGGAGCAAAGGGTTGCAGGGCTTAGTTTCTATCATTAATGGAGAGGGATTTATAAGAGAGAGGAGAGATAGAGTTCTTAGGTTGATAGAGTGAAAAGTACCGCGAATGGCAGTAGTAGTGACAATAACTTTCAGTAGTAGCAATGGTATTCAAGACCTTGGGGTGATGAGAAAATGGTGGGAGGAGGATGGAGAAGGCGTGGGCAATGGATAAGAGGGAGAGGGCATGATACCAATAAGATGGAGAGAGAATATTTAACAACGTGCTTAAATAACAAGATTTTTCTATCGTTTCTTGTGTTGCATGCATATGCAAATATCCAAATCTCTTCTTGCCGATGTCGTTATCAAAATACTTTTTCGACCCTTCTCATTTCTAATTCAGAGTATCTAATGACATTGTAGTTATGGGCAATCCTACGTGTCGAGAGTTTTGTCATCTAGCTTAGGGTAGGCTAGGAACTTAAAAGGATAAAATTTTGGGATTAGCTTTGGGATTATGATGGAGAAAGAGGCCATGGCATACATCACCATCCCTCTTTGAAGGAGGTCTTAGATGCAAAATAGATTTTTTATTTTCAAACTAGGGTTTCATACTGAATAAAATGAAGAAAAAAATTTTAAAAAAGAGAGAGAGGGTGGTAAGAGATGTAGTAGCCAATGTCCTCTTTGATGCTTCTTCTTGTTTCTTGATTGCAAAATAATGTTTCAAATTGGATGCAATCTTGTGACATTTAGTCGAGTTGGGGGACATTGATGATCAAGTGTGATAAAGCATGATCATTGTTTGATCAAGTAGCCAGGTTTGGGTTGTTTTAGGTATGAATGGATATAATCTGGTGTAATTGAGTATGATTGGATGGTCATTCTTAGGTTTAATTGAATTTTATTGAGCATGTTAAGATTTTGCATGTGATTGGATGCGATGCGATCAGGTGGTTAGGTTTAGATTGCATCGGATATAATTGGATTGGAGTTGATAGGATTAGGTTGATCTGATGCTATGATATGTGTCAACTAGGCTCAAATAAACCAATTTAGGTCAACAAAAGTGATGGACTAGGATAGGTCATGGTTTGGAATTGGTTTAGGTTGCAGGATAGGATTAGATCGAATATAGTTTGGTTTAGAATTAGATGTAACCAAGAAAATTATTTATCTTGTTATGGCTAGTGGTGTTTATACTAATCTTATACTATTATACCAGATTGAAAGTCCAACAACAGCTACCATGATTTCACTATAAAAATGATTTTTAATTATTTATCTGATAAATAATCATATATCTTAAAATGAGGAGATTTAACATTTCTTTTTCTTTATATAAAATTGGCCTTGTATTCTTTTGTTTGTTCGACTTATAGATATGCATAGATAAACACGGATCCCTTGCGATGTATGTATACCATTGCAGAATGTGATGCACCCATAAATGGCATCCATCAAATGATGGATGGCCATCAAATAACATGCACGATGCAGGCTCATGCTCGGCCATTTGTCTTGTGATGGATGCCATTCACAAGGGGACTGCACCCTGTGATGCCATATGCACATCATGGAGGATCTATGCTTTGCATAGATAAGAGTTCAACCTTCTCTCATTTTTCTTTCAATATAAGGATTGTCTAATCTCTTCATCTTGAAAGAATAGTATTGTCACGCCCCGAACCCAACACTCGGGTCGGATACGTGATGGCCGCACACTCCTTAGAGCAAGCCCTAAAGAATATGCAAGGCCAAATTAAATCATTACAACCTTATCAACCATAATATTTAATTTCAATAATAATTCATAAAACTTGCATAATTACAATTAATATTTCTTCAATCCTCTGATCAGGTATCAATGGTACTCTATCTATGCATCCGCTCACTCACAAATCCATACCATAGCCAATCATGGACATCTTGTAACTCTGAGAAGAAAAAAAAAATGAAGGGGTGTGAGCTTTACAGTCCAGTAAGAATTCCCATATCACACCAATATAATAATATAATCTGAAAATAATGATAGGCAATATCACATAAAAGTCGATGTTCACTGTCCAGAATACTGCAAACATTTATAGATTATCTGTTTTATCAAAAGAGATGCATCATCATATGTTAAATAAGTGAAACAATTTTATTCAACGATTGTTTCATGTCTTATCTTTCCATTTTCTTCTATTATCACATCATCTTTAATCTTTTTCTTTTTCGCTTTAGCTTTAGCTTTGGCTTTTGGCTTTGGACTACCAGGATCATGCGACGATCTTTTATTCGGATCGATTTCTGTGATCTTCCTCGGATCGAAATATTCATGATCTTTCTCGGATCAAAGTGGCCATGATCTTTCTCGAATCAAATCATTCATGATCTTTCTCGGATCAGATTCTTCATGATCTTTCTCGGATCATATTCTTCCACACATAAGCCTGTGGGGGCTGTCCCAGGCATAAGCTCCTGGCAAGCTATTCCACATGACAAGGCCAGTCCAAACCATATTTCTCTTTCTTTTCATTTTCATGAAATTATAATATTTGACTTCATTAATTAATTCATCTTTTGCAGTGTAATAAATATGTCATACACATAATCATACCATCAATCGCTGATACATATGTATTGATATAACATACTCATGCTCAAAATCACATAAATAAATAATAGTGTCTCAGATATAACAAATTCATCGATCTCAAATCCAACGTTGCAAAATCAAGGAGATAAAATCAACGATAAAATAACATATATAATGATGATCATGTACAGAAATTCTTACCTTTACCGGTGACTGATCCAAACACAGAAATCAATGTTCTTCTTTGATTTATAAATTTCTCTAACAAGATATTCCACTCGATATCTTATGCAGACAATCGTATCTCTTCATGACCCTGATCAAATATAAAAATCACATATATAGAAATTACCGATAATTGATCCTAATACACAAATCGAGGATCTCTCTTAGGATTAATCAAAATTAGGATTTATCTAAGTATTAGGATCCTCCACTGATCTATAAGACTTTTAGAGAGAGAAAATCCATGAAGAGAGAGAAAATTTTAGAGAGAAAAAGTAGAGAGAGAAAATGGAGAGAGAAATTTTCGTATCCTTCAGATGAGGCAATCATGGTCGAGACCATCCGAGGTCCTATCAGGGTGACTCAATATGAATCAAGTGTTACAAATTTTGAATAGGATCAGCTGGGATCAGATCTACCACACGAATTTCGGAGCAATTTCAGATCATCTTATTTTTATCTCCAAGTTTATTCTAGGGTTCATGATGCAATCAGAGAGGAAGAAAAGATCCTAGAGAGACAAAATCTGTAAAGAGAGAGAAAAGTCTAGAGAGAGAATCTAGAGAGAGAAAATATAGAGAGAGAAGGTAGAGTGAGGAGAGAGAAAAGAGAGAGAAAGAAGAGAGAAAGGAGAGAGAGAAAATTTTTTTTTTTCTCTTCTTCTTCTTTTTATTTTATTTTATTTTATTTTTATTTTTATTTTTCTCTTTTTCTTTTTCTTTTTTTCTTTTCTTTTTCTTTTTCCTTTTTCTTTTCTTCTTCTTCTTCCTTCTTCTTTTCTTCCCGCGGCCACCCTTGGCTGAAATAGGGGAAGACTGTGAGGTCCCCCCCCTCAGTGGCTCGGGCTCCGACGGGGTGGCGGCCTGGCCGGAGATCCGACAACGACCGGCGATGGGGTTCGGCCGGCGGCTCTTTTTTTTTTTTTTTCGAAAAACAGAGGATCTGTCCCCTTTCTTCATGAATTCTGATCATTGGCCGGTCGCCGGCGGCCAAGGCTTACCGAGGACGACAAGTAGAGAGGTAAGGATCCTATCCTAGGGTGAGACGTCACAAACGGTGACGCCGGTGGTCGGAAAAGAGAGGAAAGATGGCCCGGCCAAACAGAGCAAAACAGGGTCACCTTGTTCATGAATTTTCCGGCGATCCCGAAGGCCGGAGAGGGTGCATGAAACCATGAAAAAGAGAGGAAGGAAGAGAGGAAGGAGCATAAGGGTTTACCCCAGCTTCAGCAGCGTCGTCGGCTCCATTTTCCGACGGGCATGGGAAGAGGTTGCCGCGGGTTCTACGGGGAAAAGAAGAGGAATCGGGCTCGAAGATCACCGGTGGAGGGTCTTGAGAGAGGGAGAGGCTTATTTATAGGGAATCCTAGAGTTCTAAGAGGCCTAGAGTTCTTCTCCGATCGAGATTCATCGGAGAAGAAGACTCCTTTCGGGAGTCCTCCTTCCGTCCCTTTTTTTTTTTTTTGTATATGGGTTATTACAAGTATCCTACAAGCCAATCGCATGGGTGATGTGAAGGAACTTTTCTATGATATCTTCTTACTCATTTGTGTGATATTAGTTATTTTATTCATGAGGTATTGTATTTTATCATTTGCTGCATCATATTATTATGATTATGATAAACCTCATAGATTAGGATAATGATTTTAGGACCATGATGAGATCATGCCATTGAGATCTAAAATCTTGATAGCCCCACTCTAAATGTTCACAGTCGTTGGATCATCGAGTCGGAGATCGATGGTACTGGTAAGACTGGTACATCCTATGTATGCTTAATGGAGAGGATGATTGATCTCACAATCAAATTGTGTGGTGATACTAATACAAAGATGTAGGTGCTCATTAGAGAATGAATTCACTGAACTGATCTGCAGGATGAATAATTGATGGAGCCTTATAGTATGTCGACAGATGATTCTCCACTGAGAGTAGTGTATGTGATTCTTTGACTTGAGATCACCATGGTACCTTGTGTATATGGATTCTTACTTTGATTTATTCTCTAGCATGCCATTTTGAGATATGTGTGAGATATTCTGGGTATGGTGAAGTATGCATGGAGGTTGTGAGTGGTCAATAAAGAATCGGTCACTCTTTGTAGGAAGAGAGAACATCCTATGTGATCTCATAGGATGATGACTCTGAGAATCTCTAGCCAGAGTAGGGATGAACAATAGAAAAGATTTTTATTGATTTAACAATTGAATCATCATTATTAGATCGAGATATATATGGATAGGTATTTGGACTTGACATTTTTTTCATACCCTTGGTCTATTTGGGATGTTGTGTGATCGAAGGACTGAATTGCACGGTAACTCACCATGAAAGAATAATTTTGATATTTTCATCAAATTTTAAATCTTTCGAATAGTCATGACACATTTCTAGACCTCAATCTTGACTTATGAACTGGTCAGAATTAAAAAAAATTAATTCAAAAATTAATTAGGAAGAGTCTTAATTGATTGGGACTCTTGAGCTGATCTAATCTAATCGGATTAGGGTTACATCGAGAGTCTGAATCCACCGCTGGCTAGATTTGAAACCTAGTAGGTCACACACAATAAAAATTTGATTTTGATCTAATCTATTTAGATTTATTATAAATTTAATGGGTTAATTAAATTGCTAGCATATGAATTAACCCAAGTTCCTAATTGGATTTAGTGCAAATGTGTTTCTGCTAACCCTTGACTTGTTGCCTTGACTTAATGTGATTGGGTTTGAACCTATATTTAAATAGGTGGCTGATCTAATTTTTATGAAAGTATTTCATACCAGATCAACCTCCTCCATGCCAAAAGCCACGCACAAAATAAAGGCATGCCCATTTAATTTTTGCGTTAAGAAGGAGAGTCCTTCTTAACAAAGCTTCTTAGTTTCTTCCTTTAATTTCACGCATTCTCTTAATCCCACGTGCCATCTAATGACCATTGGGATATGTTAGCATGAAAGAAAAGGAAGAGTCCTTCTCTTGGAAGGAACTCCATGCCAAAATTTATTTGGGATGCCACACATTTATGCGATGAGAAATGGAAGAGTCCAATTCTCTTAAAACTCTTAACTTTCTTCTTATTTCTTCTCTTATTCCATGCTTATTCTTAAAAGGGGCGACAATAGATGGTGCCTTGATTTTTGGATGTAGAAAAAAAAGTTCTTCTGCTTATGAAACACCTTATATTCCACTCCAAATTAATAGAGAATTTTTAACGCCAAGTGTTGGCGTCTTTGGATATGTTTGGCGCCCCTTCTTATCTTATAAATAAGAGGATGCTACACCTAGGTTTCACATCCTATATCTGGGTGATTTTGGTGTGAGAATGAAAGGATAAAGACAAGAAAAAATCTGAAAAAAATATAAGAGAAAAGAGAGAGAAAAATAGAAAGGAAGGGAGAAGAAAAAAAGAAAGTATGAGATGCTTATCCTAAAATCAGATTGTTCATGTGTTGAACATATAATCTGATATTTATGTGGTGAGATTATTTGAGGAAAGGTTCCTAGAGTGATCCTAATGGAGGTCTCGAAGACATCAAGTGATGGTGTAATCCGTTCTTGCGAAGGACGATCGGCAGCGAACTTGCGAAGAAGGCTGCAGTACTATGACGAATTGGATAGGACACTACTTTGGAGTCTTGTGGAGATCTCAAAATTATCAGATCGTCGTCTTCATATTGGTATATGACATCTGATCCCTTGCTTTTATACATGCTTATGTTATTTGATTGCAATCATCAGGGTGTTCCTAGGACTTTTGTATTTCGATAATCTAGTTTAATTGTTAAATTTATTTTTAATTATTGAATTCATATAAAAACTTTTGAAATTTATGTTTTGCTGCATCATCAAAATCCAATAGTGGTATCAGAGCCACCCTTAATTGAGTCAATCAAATATCATGTTATTATTGTGATATAGATTAGATCCAGTTCATATTATGTCAAAATCAGATTTTCTGATTGATGTTTAGTTAATGATCTTGATGCATTTTTGTTAATGATAAAATATTATCAATTCATGATCAAATCTTGGATATGAAATTACATGATTTTTAGACTTATGAGATAAGTTTAAATTAGATCCTATGATCTGATTTTCGATGAAATTGTAAATCCAGTGCATGTGGTGCGCGAAGCTTTTGAATAATACATTGGATGTACATTGTCAAGACTTAGGATTTTTATATTTGATGCATTCACCAAAGATCCAAGGACCGACCACCATATTATTGGGCATTCACTATTGTGGGTCTTCCATTTTGGTTGTTATCCAAGGTATGTGTAGAACCGAAAAAAATTTGGTCATAGAAAAAATACATCAAACATGGATTAGAATTTTGGCCGATGAATTTGTTTAACTATAATTCATTGATCTAATATGATTAAAATTTATGATGATAGATTAAATTAAATTCATAGTTTTAATTTGATTAGAAGTTATGTTTAATTTAGATTGATCAAATTATCATTTACCTAATTTGATTAGGGTTTGAGTCATGTTTGACCGACTCTATGCTAATCTAATTGATTTAGATTAACCTAAAAATTGATCAACGTAACTCAAAACAATGATAAATGATTGACTTAAAATTAAAATTAGATCAAGTGTTGAACTCGAATCAAAAATTCTAGATGGACCTTATGTCCGAATATTTAAACATCTTCATTGACATGTTTATGAATGATATCACAATTAAGATAACATGAGTAGTTAATTATCTTATTTTATAATTATTATAAAATACATGTTGAGTGGTTATAGACTGTGGTACATCCATGTGATGGATGTATGTATGAATGCTTCCATGTTAGCTGATTATATAAATATATCTGCAATAGTTGCAATAGGGATTGGGTGCCTCGATGTATTGTATTATCAGTTGAATCTTTTTTTTTGTATGTTTCCAACTGTTAATTGAGATTTTTACATATTGATGTAAAATTATAAAAAAAAATTATAATGATCAAGCATTCATGGTAGTCTTCATGGAGATGAAGACTAGACTATCAGGTATTTATAGAGTAAAAGCGCATTAAAATTGACCATGAGATGGTTCAATCTAGGATGCACCTAGGATTTGACCCATAAATTATCCTGTGGCTCAGATGATTTTTGAAAAATCCATAACCATTATATTTTCTTTATATATGCTCTTACATGCTGGTAGTTAAAATTAGAATTGCATATGATTGCATGTATATATTTTGGATGTGTATGAGACCTAAGTCCCTTGTTAAATTATATTAAGTCATAATAGTGAAGTGTTAAGAACACTATCCATGTCTTCCTTCATGCTAAGCTAGTATTATATCAAGAACTATAGTAGACTTGTTGTGCTATCCACAAGGCTTGTTGTAGGGACTGATTTGATACTATCTTGATGCATAATGAAGCTAATGGTACTTAGCTCATACTAAGTCATTAGAGTATGTCAAAAATTGTAGTGAGTTTGTTGTGCTATCTACAAAATTTGCTATAGAGATTGATATGATGTTGACTAAATGATGCTTATGGCATATTCTGATAGTGCTATCTTGTTGTGCTATCTACAAAAATAGTATTATTCAGATATGACCATATAAGATTGAAGGATATGACTTAACTAAAATACTATAATTTGTTATACTATCCACAAGACTATAAGTATTTTAGAGGCAAAAGTTATGTTGAGAGTTGCATGAGATAAAATTGATAAAGAGTTACCTACTCTTGAACTCATAGGAGCTTATTGTGCTATCCACAAGATTTTTCATGAGAAATTGGGATCTCAACCCCACTAAGGAACTAGATGATAGGTTTCTTCATTTTTCATACTTGAGGGCTATGAAATTTGTTAAAATAGTGGGAGACACATTTAGATAAAAATCTCATCTAAATTGTACATATCATCATGAATAGTCCTAATATATTCTTATATATTCATTTGCATCTTCACTATCACTGCATAGTATATTTTTTAAATTGACCAAACTTCATGAAATGGTTGAGGAACCTGAGAATAGTTCTCACATAGGAGATAGTCTCCTATTCTCCTGATTTCGATTTGATCGAAGATGATACTATAAAAAAAAATCGCATATGAGATATGACGGGGATGATAGTATAACTGTCAAAGTATATCCTGATTAATTTAATCATACGATTAAGTCATTATCATGGATAGTGAGTTAATCTAGGATTTGATCCTACTAACTCTCCTGGATTCCTTCTTTAGTATCTCTTAGGAGAAGAAATGTGAAGATAGTCTTCACTATAGGTATCTATTATTATTATAGCATTGATGAGCATTAGAGATAAAGTTGCAAGAGTTATCTTGCAAGTGTGAAGTAGTAGTAAGATACAAAAGTTACATCTGCTAATGGTTTGTATATGATACAAACTAATTTATCATTGAGTATTTCAGCTTTAAAATTTTGTATATGTAATACCTCATATAGGTCTTACTTATGCAAAGCATTGCTGGACCTGTAAAGTTGAAGTTAGGTGACTACATACTTTTTGGCACTGATGGATAGTCCATTCATGCTAAGGCTGTAGGAACCTATATAACCTTCTAACAAGGTTTAGAAACTAGTAGACTATTGTTATATGCCTAAATTTGTCAAAAATATTATTTTAATTTTTTTGTTATTGTAGCATTGTTTTGAAATTAATGTAAAGCGTAAATGTTACTCTCCTTCTGGTAAATTTTATGGCTATGAATTTATGATAATAGTCTTATATTTCTATCACTTAATGATATTGTTCTTCATATTGATGAGAACAAAAAAAGAATATGTGATGGTCGTATATCTCTGACATTGCCAACTTAATCATTTTTGTGAGTCAAAGATAAACAAGTAATACAAAGAAGAGTTCTTTGTCTGTATGATATTGAATCATATAGAACTTATAAATCTTGTCTCATGGATAAAATGACTAAGATTCTATTTACTGGATATGAAAAAAGGCATAATCGTATTATTACGTCTTGTACATTTGGATGTTCAAAGGTTAAATAATATTTCAATTCAAAAATGGATCCTACATATGAGATATAGTGTGTTCTCTAATTTGCTTCACAAATCTCATTCTGGAAATATGCTCTAGAAATTGCTGCATATGTTATGATTTAGATATCGTCAAAATCTATTACTAGCACTCCATATGAGATATAGAAAGAGGCAGGTTGCCCAACTTAGGTGAAAAAATTGATATACATAAGTTTTGTGCTAGATCAGATTAGTATAAGTTTATAGGTTATCCTAAGAGTAGTATGTGATACTACTTCTACCATCTTACAAGATAAAAATTGTTTTGTCAGTAGGTATGCCACTTTTTGAATTTTTTTCTAAGATATGGTCAGTGGGAGGATAATTGAACTTGAGAAGTTTTTGACCCATGAACTATCCTATCATAACCTGTGGAGTGTCCACAAGTTGATCCTCGACCAGATGTGTCCATTGATGAGGCACAACCATAACACACACCTCCTTATGAAGGTCAATTTGAGTGTGTAAAATACCACTCAAAATTATGAGATTGTCATTAAGAATGACGATACACCATACATCATTGAGAATGATGTTTTCTTGACCTATTTAGAAATAGTCATGAGTAGAGACTCTGACAGATGTATGATATCCGAAATGAACTCTTTGTATATCAACCAAGTATGGATTATGATTGAAGCACCTATGGGTATGACCCAACGGGCTGCTAACAGAAATATCAATTTGAATTTTTGCTTGCTATTGCCACATACCATTTAGAGAGTTTGTCTCTAGTGGGAGGACAAATTCATTTATGGATTAAAGCAGATATTGAGAAGTTGGTACTTCTATTTTTGATAAGATAGTCAAAATATTTGTCTTTATTAAAATATGGATGAACCATGTGTACACAAGAAGACAAGTGGGAGACCTACTAATTTCTTATGTATGTGGATGACATACAGCATATTGAAAAGGTAGTCTCGATATTGTACTCGGTCAATGACATGCTTATCATAAAAATTTTCATGAAAAAGACTTGGGTGTAACATCCAATATATTTGGCATCTATAAGGATAGATATAAATGGATGTTAGGCTTGTCCCAGTCTAGGTATAAGAATTTTATGTTGAAGGGGTTCAATATGAATGGATGTACAAGTATTTACTTACCCATATATTTAATGTACTAAGCCTGATATGATTTATGTCTTGTGCATAGTCATTGATTTCAGGCAGATCCATTATAGGATCTTTTGAAAACTGTGATAAACATTTTTTAAGTACTTGAGAAGTACTAAAAGAGTAGTGAATTGAAAGAGTTTCAAACAGCAAACTGAGTTTGACTCAGTTAATTGCTGTTAGTAAAGATTGTCAAAAAAAGTCGTCTGATGAAAGGATTCATCACTGAATTGGGTGTGGTCTCACTAGAAACCCACGCACATCCTAAGGCACTTTGACCTCATTCATGATTTGATCATAAAATAAATTTATATAAAAAATAACATAATGGACCAGTTCACTAAGCCGTAACACAGCAGCAATGTGTTTGCCATCCTGATTGCATGGGCATCAGGTACAGGGGCGATTGGTTTTAGTGTAAGTGGGAGATTGAAAGAATAGTGTCCTACAAGCCAATCGCATGGATAATGCAAAGAAATTTTTTTGTGATATCTTCTTACTCATTTGCATGACATTAGTTATTTTATTCATGAGATATTATGTTTTATCATTTGCTACATCATATTATTATGATTATAATAAACATCATAGATAAGGGTAATGATTTTAGGGTCATGATGAGATCATGCTAGTGAGATTTAAAATCTTGATAGTCTTAATCTAAAATATTCTCAGTCATTGGATCATCGAGTCGGAGATCGATGATACCGATAAGACTGGTACATCTTATGTATGCTCGATGGAGAGGGTGGTTGATCTCATAATCACTTGTGTGGTGACACTAATACAAAAATATAGATGCTCATTAGAGAATAAGTTCTCTAAACTGACCCACAGAAAAAATATTTAATGGAGCCTTACAGCATGTCGACAGATGATTCTCCACTGGGAGTAGTGCATGTGATCCTTTGACCTGAGATCACCATAGTACCTTATGTATATGGATCTTTACTTTGGTTTATTCCCTGACATGTCACTTTGAAATATGTATGGGATATTCTGGATATGGTGAAGTATGCATAGAGGTTGTGAGTGGTCAATAAGAAATCGATCACTCTTTGTAGGAGGAGAGAACATTCTATGTGATCTCATAAGATAATGACTCTGAGAGTCTCTGGCCAGAGCAGGGATGAACAATAGAAAAAATTTTAACTAGTTCATCAATTGAGTCATCATCATTAGATCGAGATACATATAGATAAGTATTTGGGCTTGACATATTTTTCATGTTCTTGACCTATCTGAGATGTTGTGTAATCGAAGGATTGAATTATATAGTAACTCACTACGGAAGGATAATTTTAGTATTTTCATCAAATTTTAAATCTTTCGGATAGTCATGATACATTGCTAAACGTAAATCTTGACTTATGGACTCGTCAGAATTAAAAGAGTTTAATTCAAGAATTAATTAGGAAGAGTCTTAGTTGATTAAGACTCTTGAGTTGACCTAATCTAATTGGATTAGGGTTACATCGAGAGTCTTGATCCACTGCTGGCTAGATTTGAAATCCAATGAGTCACACATAATAAAAATTTGGTCTTGATCCAATCTATTTAGATTTATTATAAATCTAATGAGTTAATTAAATTGCTAGTACATGAATTAACCCAAGTTTCCAATTGGGTTCAGTGCAAATGTGTTTGTGCTAACCCTTGACTTATTGCCTTTACCTAATGTGATTGAGTTTGAGCCTATATTTAAATAGATGGCTGATCTGATTTTTGTGGAAGTGTTTCATATCAGATCAACCTCCTCCATGCCAAAAGCCATGCACAAAATAATGGCACACCCATTTAATTTTTGCATTAAGCGTTAAGAAGGAGAGTCCTTCTTAACAAAGCTTCTTAGTTCCTTCCTTTAATTTCACGCATTCTCTTAATCCCATGCGCCATCTGATGACTATTGGGATATGTTGGCATGAAAGAGGAGGAAGAGTCCTTCTCTTGAAAGGAACTCCACGCCAAAATTTATTTGGGATGCTACACATTTATGCGATTAGAAATGGAAGTGTCCAATTCTCTTAAAACTCTTAACTTCCTTCCTATTTCTTCTCTTATTCTACGCTTATTCTTAAAGGGGGCGACATCAAATGATGCCTTGGTTTCTGGATGCAGAAAGGAGAGTCCTTTTGCTTATGAAATACCTTATATTCCACACCAAATTAATAGAAAATTTTTAACGCCAAGTGTTGGTGTCTCTTGGATATATTTGGCACCCCTTCTTATCTTATAAATAAGGAGGCGCTACACCTAGGTTCCACGTTCTACATCTGGGAGATTTTGGCATGAGAATGAGAGGATAAAGACAAGAAAAAATCTGAAAAAAATGCAAGAGAAAAGGGAGAGAAAAATAGAAAGGAAAAGAGAAGAAAAAAGAAAAGCATGAGATGCTTGTCCTAAAATCAGATTGTTCATGTATTGAACATATAATTTGATATTTGTGTGGTGAGATCATTTGAGGAAAGATTTCTAGAGTGAACCTAGTGGAGGTCTCGAAGGCATATAAGTGATGGTGCAATCCGTTCTTGCAAAGGACGATCGGTAGCGAATTTGTAAAGAAGGCTGCAGTACTACGACGAATTGGGAAGAGCCTTGATCAGTCCCATGTGGATCACCATTGGAGGGCTTCTACTTTGAAGTCTTGTGGAGATCTCAAAATTATCAGATCGTCGTCTTCATGTTGATATATGACATTTGATCCCTTGTTTTTATATATGCTTTTATTATTTGATTGCAATCATCAGGATGTTTCTAGGACTTTTGTATTCCGGTAATCTAGTTTAATTGTTAAACTTATTTTTAATTATTGAATTCATATAAAAATTTTTGAAATTTACATTCTTTTGTTTGTTCGCCTTATAGATATGTATAGATAAATATGAATCTCTTGCGGTGCATGTATAGCATTGCAGAATGTGATGCATCCATGGGTAGCATCCATCAAAAGATAGATGGCCATCAAATAACATGCATGATGCAGGCTTATGCTCATGCTCGGCCATTTATCTTGTGATGGATGTCATTCACAGGAGAACTGCACCCTGTGATGCCATATGCACATCATGGAGGATCTATGGTTTGCATAGATAAGAGTTTAACCTTCTCTCGTTTTCCTTTCAATATAAGGATTGCCTAATCTCTCCATCTTTCATCAACAATTTATCATTTCTCTCCAATGACATCAGCTAAAGCGACCCTGAAATTTATATGCAACACAACCTTTACGAATCAATCTCACCTCTCCTATCCTGTATCTTATGTCTGAAATTTTGCAAAGCGTTCAGATTATCTATTAATCAATAGCCTTTGGCACATTTGCTTTACCAAAAAAAAAAAAAAAAAGTCTCACTTCCCGGGAGCAAATCTCACCTCTGTGTTCAACCCATCCAGCCGATCCGATCTCTAAATATCCACCCAAACATATCAACGGCTCAAAACACGACCCAACCAAACGGCCACGATCCCTCCACCAGCGACCAGGCCACCTAAATCCGGAACGAGGATATCACGTTTTCGCCTTCCGTAATGCAAACGCTCATCTTTACTTACCATGACAAAACGACAAATAATTCACCAGCAGAGGCAATACCGACATTTGAGATGGTAACCTTCCAAAAATTATAAGGTAGGCCGCGTGAAAATGCCCCAATTCCATGGGGTATTTGGTAATTTTGAAAACCACAGGTCCTCTACCCAGAGGGCAGGGGAAGTTGCTTCGATCGCGTGCCCATTTTCAACCCCGCTTATGTACCTCTGCGGCCCCTCACAGAGGGAAGAAAAGGGTTACGGGAAATAAGAACACGGACCCTAAGCCTAGGAACGAAGAACAGGTGGGAAAACCCTAGGGTCTGGAGAGCCGGGTGAGATGAACCATGGCGAGGTCGGCCGATCCAGAGGCAGCGGAGGAGATCTGGGGAACGCTGGAGGAGCTCCTCCTCGCGTTCGCCGTGAGTCGGCATGGGACTCAGAGATGGGACTCCGTGGCCATGGAGGTCCGGACTCGGAGCCCCTCCACCAACCGCTTCCTCTTCACGCCGGAGGGTTGTAGGAAACGGTACCGCAAACTCCAGTGCCGTTTCTCCGCCGCCGACGGGGAGATCGGCGTCGATAGAGACGGCGGCGATGGGTGTGGCCGGCCGGCGATGGAGATCCCCTGGCTCGAGGAGCTGCGGAAGCTCCGCGTCGCCGAGCTCCGTCGCGAGGTCCAGCGCCACGATGTTTGCATCGTGTAAATAAATCGATCTCCCCGTTTGTTTTGTCTCTTTTTAAAAGATTTTTAGTTAGGCTTTTATCAGCCGTGGAATAAGGATCTGACGGTTCTGGTCTTTTTTACGTATGGTGATCTTGGAAATTAACAAGGGTTTCTATTGTTTTTTTAATTCAGGTCCTTGCAATTAAAGCTAAAAAATCTAAACGAAGAGCGCGAAAGGAGTCTCCGAGAGAGGGAGGACGGCGAACCGAATCTAAACCACAAGGAGGAGAGAAAGGACGGCGAATCACCGGGATATGTGAACGTCTCAGACCGGATCTCCGGTGAAGATTCCAGCCGTTCGTCCAACTCGACCAATCAGAAAGAGGAGGACGCGAAACCCGCCGCGGGATTTGGGGAAACGGAGGCGGCGCCGGGGGCCGAGGACCAGATAGCCGATCCGGCCGCTGGCGCAGACGCGAAGTCTGCCGGGGAGGCGTCCTGCAACGGGAGCTCCGACACGATCGCGAAGGCCACGGTCGAGGCCAACCCGCCGCGGCCGCCAGGTCTGGGCGAGTCCGGCGAGTCCGTAGCCGAGTCAAAGGGCGGCGAGGCGGAAGCGGAGGGGGCGAAGGAGACCAGCGACTTGCAGAGCTCGGCGAGACCGTCGAGGCGGCCGCGGCGCCTCTGGCTGCGGAGGAAGGTGGTCTCCGGCTGTAGCAACGGCGGAAACGAGCCGGAGGCGGACGCCGTGTCCCCCGTCGGTAAGCGTGTTGCCGCTGAATCCCAGCCGTTGATCGCCTTCCTCGAGGTCATCCAGGCGCACAAGTACGGATCCGTTTTCGAGCGCCGGCTCGCGAGCCAGGTAACTCCAATTCGTCGCGTTTCGTTTCGCGATTAATCGGATATCCCCTTCTAAATCTGAGGGGGGACAAAATTAATATTAAAAAACACGTGGTTTGCGCGGGACTGCAGTTGAAAGACCGAAATATCATAAATAAATTTTTAAAATAAATAAACTTGAAAAATACCACGATTTTTTTGTTATCTTTTGAACCATCTGAACGGATATTCGACGTTACATCCCCGTAGATTTTCTCTTTTACGCATTTACACGGATGACTGGTTATGGTGGAAGAGTATAGCCATTTACCCTGTCAGCCCAGGAGCGCGTCAGATAAGTTCCAAGGGAGAAATTATTGCATGCATTAGATGGTGCAAGTGAACCAGGACGAACCAGGACAAATCCCGGAGCATATGCATCCACCGTGGGATTTGTGCGGTCCAATTGCACCTGGTGCATGCAATACGGAGGCATTCCAAGGTTTAAACGTGCCACGCTAGCCTGGTCTCGTTTGGCTCGTGCGCTCGTGGCTTTGGGGTGGTTACATATCGTGTACAGCTGAAGTATGGAAGGCCAGAAGCCGTGCCTTACTCAACCTGCTAATATGTAGAACATTTCATCAGATTCCGAAATTCCCTCCGAGTATTCCAATTCCCGCGTACTCTTGCAATCTTATCGGTTGTTACGGACATCTCTTGTTTAAATAGATGCACCGCGAGCACATCGACGGACTAACGGAGTCAGGGCTATGTAACGGGGCGTGGACTTGATCCAAAAAGAGCGTATTTATATTTACTCCATATTGTTTGTTTAGACGGTTTTTAATTTATTTCAGGAGAGCCTCAACTACCAGACCCTGATACGACAACACGTTGACTTGGAGATGGTGCGCGCGAAGATGGAACGCAGAGGGTGCGCGGAGGCGTACACGAGCGCGGAGTTCTTCCGCGATCTGCTGCTGCTTTGCTACAACGCCATCGTCTTCTACCCGAAGAGTTCCCCCGAGTCCATCGCAGCCGTCCGTCTCCGTGGGCTCGTCTCCAAGGAGATGGCCAGAACCATCCGGAAGCCGGCCCGGCCGCCGAAAGCGGATGAACCCACCCCACCGACGCATCTTCTTCCTCCGCCGTCGCCGCCGGTTTCTGGTTTTCAATCGGATCCGGATCGTGTGAGCCAACCACTCGAGAAGCCGACCTCATCGGGTCACTTTATTGCTTGCCGGAGACGGAGCTCCCTTTCCGGCCGCGCGGCGGGGGAGACGAAGAGGGGGGAGGAGGACAAAGAGAAGCTCCGAACTGTTCGGAAGCAGCGAGAGGTGGAGGAGTACGAGACCCCTTCCAAGAAGAGGAAGAGGGAGATATCTGCCGTGTCCGGGTCTAGAGGCCTGAGGAGCCAGAAAAAAGGTGGGAATGCGGGAAACAGGGGCAGCGGAGTATCGAAGAGCCCCAATCCTATCTCCACTTCGACGACTAAATCCATCGCTGTCGAGAATTCAGCGGAAGCGACGGCGAAATCAGAGAAGAATAACGGAGGTGGCGAAGCCGTGTCGGCGTCGAAGAGAAAGGGTGCGGGGGAGATCATGAATCGGATGAAGCGGAGCTTGCCGACGTCCAACGGAGCGCTACCGAATACGCGGAGGAGCAGCGCCTCCTCCTATGACGGTGGGAAGGGGACCGAGCAGGTGAAGAATGTCGGGCGTGGGGATCGAAGAAACCGTTATTCCCGTCACTCTTCCGGCGCTGCGACGTCGAAGCGGGCGGCGAAGCTGAGCACCCCAGCGAAGAGGAGCGTGGGGAGGCCGCCCGGGAGGGCGGCTGCTTCGCCCCCTCCCCGTCCGGCGAAGAAGGCTAAGGCAGAAGCGGGAAGGATGCTACGGAAACGAGCGAGAGGGTGACTGTATCTGGGTGGCAAAGTATGTAAATTTATGTACCGTGTTGAAGGCTTGGTTTTGTCGCAACCGTCTCCTGATATCCTTTTATTTTATTTTTTATGTAATTTTTTTATGAAAAAGATATCTTTTTATTTTATTCCATTCTATTGGTTTTTCGTTCCTAATATTTTATTTTATTGGTCGGATTAAGCTGAAGATAATTGGCCAATTGTCAAATTGATATTGGAGGTACCGGGAGATTGAGTTGATGTAGTGAGACGAAGGTTTGGTTTCGATCCGGCCCTCAGCTGATTCTAAACATACGGTATTGCTCTATCCAAAATTTGCTCTGAAAAATACGTATTGCTAACTATATCCGCAAAAGCATAGAACTCAACTTTGTAGTTCAAAGCTTGTAATATCGGGTATCTCTTTGGGCCAGGAAAGTACCTGTTTAACTCCATGTCACCGGACTCCACGTGTAACTCGGGTGCGTAGTTTCTGAAGGCTACTATTTCTGTTTGTCAACACAACTGGATCTAGAGTCTCGCATGGCGAGTCACGTGGAATAAAGTCGCGCTAGCATTATTACTTTTTTTGAGTGGCCTAGGTGTGTTTCACAGTCGAGTGGGGGGCTACGTGGTGACTGCTACGTGAACCACACTCAGACGCCCGCAAGGTTGTGGTATACTTTGCGACACTGGGATGTCCGGACCGCACCGTAAAGTGCTGCACAACTTTTTTATCATAAGAAGATGGACAATCATCAAAGATGGACAATTATATATATATATGGTACATATTTATGGATAATTTTGTTTGATGATCGTTTATCTTCTCATGACCATTATTGAAAGCTGTATAGCGCTTTATGGTCTAGTTCATGCATCAGATCCATGCTGTTATTTTGGTTGTGGACGTCATATGCACGGCCTTTGTGATGCAGCACTATTGTTTGAAATTTATTTCTATTAAAGTTGACCTAAGCAACAGATCTCTGCGCTATTATAATAACATGGCCTCTTTTGTTTTGGCCCCACCCGATGTTCGACGTGTAAGTGGGTGCTGAGGGTTGTGGACCTACATGGAATGTTCTGCCTGGATGCACTGAATGGTGGTTTACGCAAAAATAATAGATAATCTTAATTGGACTCTGTAATAATTACATATATCTCTGTACTTACACGGTATTGATTTAGGTAAAACACTAATATGACATCTGACAAATTAATTCGAACCAGGATCCTCTCCTGTTTGGGTTTGACCGGAAGAGGTCTCATCGAAATGATGAAACGATGCCCACCTATTCCGCAAATCATACATGGCAGGCCCCATCCAATCACGGACCATTGCATAATACATGGATGAGTCATGATTTAAAATTGGAATTCTCTTGTTTGTGGGGAGGATCCAGACTCACCTGGCAAGTGTGGCGGTCCCGTTGGCTCCGCAGAGTAGAATTAATGTACGAAGTCAGAAAAACCTGAGCTGTATCTTCTAACTGGAAGCAGGTTCAAAATCTGGAGGCATTTTTAAGTATTTGGACCAGATAATCTTCATATCGTCTCCTTCAAATCAACGACGGTGCCTTTCAGCTTGTGAGATAGAATATGAAGTCCCGTTTCTAAAACAGACATTTCCGTATGAAACAATGTAATGCCAAGATTCATTTTATATGGAAGTCCAAGTAGCATATGCTAGTTATTTTGCAAAAATATGCATGAGGGAGAGGTTTTGTTCCTGGTGAATCAGAAGAATGAGGATTGTGGACTGAGGAAATGCTAAACTAACGTTAGCTTAGATAAATAACCTCAACATATAAAAGTTAGAGCCTATTTGGGAGGTCACACAAATTTAGGTTGCTCTTGTAAGCCAAAAAGAATTTGGGAATTTAGGATACTTTAGGTTAGGGGGAGTGAGATTACGAAATAGAAATGGGAATGGGTTATTCCAATTTCAACTATTTGGTGGGAGGGAGTTCCATTTGTATTGTAATTTTAAGAGTAAAAAAAAAAAAAAAACTTAATTCTAAAAAATTCAATTCATATTTTTTTTTTTAGTATTCAAATTTTATTGTGATTCTGATCCCAATTCTAAATTTATAGTGATTGCAGTTTATAGTGCAAGGTTCGGGCAAAACCATCCAAAATTCCAAACGAACTTCTGCACTCAAGAAAAATAATTGACCCTTCGTTTCCATGAACCAAAACTCCAAAGCAGTCCAGTGTGAGTGGGTCCAGCAGGCCAATCCCATTGAACCCCAAGGTCAATACAATTGATCCATCTCGGTCATTTTCCAGACTTCATTGCCTCCTTAATCTCGCGTACTGCCCATTTATCTCTACCTTCGGCCATCGTTCCTTTCCTGGAAAATTTAGCATACAATGTTGGTCGGCACCCCCTCGCCCAACAGGGCATAATCGATGACAGGCCGCTGCCCGGGCATGGAAAACATGTAAAGTGCATATTTAAAAGGATGGGAAAAAAAGTGGTAAAGATCACACGGCAACGCTTAGCATGCCTAGCATGATGCTATTGTTTAGATACTTTGGATAAATAAAATATATTAAAATAAAATTAGTATTCAAATATGAAATAAATTACATGTTGAGATCAATCAAATAATATGGGTCCTTTCTAAATTGATTGTATATGGACAACAAAATTATTGAGCTGAAAATTTAATAAAATTCATAAGTTGAGCTACTAAAATCAATAAAATTATAAGGTTATAGGTCGCGTTCGGTCTATGTTCATAAATATTTAAAAATAATTTTGGAGTGGATCTGTCTAAATTTTATAGGAAGAAAAAAAGAATCTGCCAGCTGTGTTGCCTGTGTGATCTGACGGTTGTGCATGTGATTAGATATGGGGGAGGGTTTATTAGAAATTTTGAAATACTTTTAACTCACGTGATGGTCACGTGGTTTTTTCAGTAAAGATCCGAGTTACCACAGACGGACGTTGGAATGGGTCCATGCAGATAAACCCAGGCAAAGTACAATGAGTCAAAAAAATGTATGTTTCCTTTTTCTTTATTTGATAAAGATTCACCACTATTAATTTAATTCTTGCTTATCATGTAAGAATACATTCTTCTTTTCCTTTTTTTTCTTTTTTTTTTTTTTTTTTTAATATCTCTCTGGGTCATGTCATGTATGCTTTCTTTCACGTGCATTGCATACCAATCACCGGCCGCACCGCAGGCCCTCAGAGCGCTCCGCCATTTCACCGGCATCTGATTCCATCCACCGCCATGAGAAGTCCTTCTCTTCCATTCTGGGTTCCCTGATCCACGACGCCGTCACCATCTCCTGATGGGATTCTCCCCAGGGTTTTTGTTCCCCAGGTATTGCCTTCTCTCCTCTTCCTCCCTCTCTCTTTTGAGATTTTGAACTGTTTTGTGGAGAATTGAAATGGTGCTCTTCGAGATGTCTTCTTTTTGCCCCCTCTCATGTTTGATAAGCCCCGAATTTGGATATTAATCTTTCATCGATGCTTATTTAGATATCTTCGAAAGAGATTTATGGTGGATACAATCACGGCTTGGCAATTTACTTTGTTTATTGTATTACGTTGAGTTGGGTGAGTGATTTGTGGCATAATTTACTGACTAGGGCTTCATATTTCTTTGGTCTTTTTAATTGTTTCGGGTAGCAATTACAACATTTTAAAATTGTTTAAGTGAAAACGTCCGGAACCTGTGGAATGCTTTTAGAAAAGAGTGTAACTACATGGAAGGAACGCCGGAAGTTTTGTGCTAATGCTGTTCTCCAAGTCAATCTCACATGGAATTACACTAATTTGTAGATAAACAAAAACACAAACATAAATATTTAGAGTGTCTGCATTTCAGAAAATTAAAAACTGAACTGCTCGGTGAGACAATGACTACTTAGATGGGGAAACAGAAAATTTATTAGAAGATTTGTCATGAAGTTTTTTAACACCGGTTAACATAATAAGCCGTAATGTGCAGTTTACCATAGAATATGAGCATATTATTCTGGTGTCCAGGGATTTGAAGAGGATCGATGGTAATGGTCATGAGTCTTGCAATATTTCAGAAAAATGCATCCAGTTGTTCTGTTTCTGGCCTTTCTGTAAGTGACCTCATAGATGTGTGGTAGGTAACAAGGTGTTGGTCATTTGCCCTTCTTGAAATTGTGATTAGAATAGCACTTATCATCATCAAAATTAAGTTGTGGTTGATCTGAAATGCATTAAATTGAAGATTTATAGGAAATCAGATCTTTCATGTTGTTATTTGTCATTTTTATATTTTTAAAAAAATAATTGTCGTATTGATGTTTAATCTCAGTAAGTTATAAGAAAGTCTAGAGTTGTCACTCCTTAGGACTGTAGTTAGGGCACAGATAGTGAATATTATACTGCCTTTTCCAAGAAGTCTCAGAAAATAAGAAAGCTGAGGAGCTTACCTCCCCCTTGTATAACCTATGAGGTTTAATCTTGTTTCCAAAGAAGAAGGCTTGAGGTGCGGGCATTTATAAGGGATTCATTCACAAAGTTTTTTTGTTCAGATCTCATGAAATAGAAAAAATTAAATTTATAGTTTGAAAAAGGGTTTTGCAGCTTTCCTTTTGGGTTTAAGAACCAAACCTTAGCTTGGCTTGTCACCCTTGAGAGATCCTTACATGCAATAACCTCACAAAAGAGGATTTAATATGGATATGGTGTTCAAGATTTGTTATAAAATACAGGATGATCTCTCGCTTAATGATCTCTTCTACCTTCTTAAGAGGATTTGAAAAGGGTTATCATTTTTACCATTATCAGTTGCATCCTGATTCTCTCTTTGTTATAATCAAAATACATACTTGAATAAAGATTTACTTTGACATGCTATATGTAAGAGAATAGGTAAGAATAAAATGGGTGGATCTTCAAAGGAAATTAAGAATCTAGAATGACTAGGCTGAGCAGTCAAAGTAGTGACTTCATTGTCTGACTTTGAGGGGAAATTCAGCATTCCTCTTCAGGTAGGTTTAGGGTGATTATCTATTCCCCCCTACACCACAACCCACCTATATATCTTCTCAAATTTGAATTTTTGTGCCCTTCTTTTACTGCCTTGATAAATATGATTGTTAGTGGGGCCAGACAATACCTTTATCAATTTATCCTTCATATATGTTTGTGTGCATGCCATGCATCTATTATGCTACATTCCTCTCTTCTTCTCTTCTCTTTCATCTATTCTTATTATCTTCTTTCATCAGCAAACATTTTTCCCCTTTCCTTCCCTCACAATGGTTGGTTTTGCCATTTGATATTCTTGTACCTAGAACTATGAAGTCAAATTTTTAGCACTTCTCATACCATCTGTCTTCATGGAATCAAGGTAACTAGATTCTTATCTTGGCACTGAATCTCTCTAATAGCACTTTTGCCTGAGAATGAATTTCTATACCTTCTCATTTTTTTTCCATATTAGTTAGTCCTCTAGTTGCAAACCAAATTGCTTAGTTCATTATCTAGAATAAATCCTTACTCCAAACTATTGTTGATCTTTTATTAATATTCAATCCTGCGTCCCACCAATCTTTGTTCTTCTAGTTCTACTTGCTTACTATATCTACAGGATAATCAGTTTACTCAACCAGTAAACTCTGGAGTTGATTTGTCATAATAATAATCAATACTCTTTTATAGTGGAGAGTCAACAAAATGGAGACATCATTTAGCATAATAGTTATGTGCGAACTTATGTTTGTAGTTCGTGCAGAACGGATTTGCAGCACTTATTAATTATTATGTCTCCCTCGGTTCTTTGGTAACATTGCATGTGGATAAGTGGATTGATTTGTGCTGATTGGATTCCTTCTCTAAAAAGATTTTAGTGATATATTTTTTTGTCGTATCTGTGTGAATATTAGATGGTATACTAGTTATAATTTGATTAGTAGAAGAAACCTGGTTATAGCATGCACTTCAAGGAGTGTGTATGAAGTGAGATTCTAGAGGGGATATCTCTTCGACCAGAAATGTTTTCCTCTACTTAAACATCTTGTAAACTTAGGCTAACTATATAAACATGAGGAGATATAATGGTCGTACTCAACTTTACAAATTAAGCTGTACTTTTAACATCGTGTCAATATTGCTTCCCTATGAGACTCAAGTTGAACTTCAAATATGAATCAGACAGTTGGACAGTGATGGTGGTATAAGCACAGAAGAAAAGAAAATATCAGGATATTTAGGTGGATAGGGGGCAGGACCCCGATACAGGAATACAAAATGACTTAGATCAAAGAAAGTCCCATTTATGGGTTTAGAAGTCAATGTTGAGCGGGCATTTTCAGAAGACAATGCAACTCCAATTGACAAAATTTGCTTGTCAATAAAAACTAGAGGCAGTTGAAAGGATTTTGGTCAAGGGGTTAGCAGATGAAAGCCTAAGGTTACCTGTAACGAAAGGCTCCAAAGAAGCCAACATCCAGTGCCTTTAGAAGCTTCAAAATTCTTGTGGGACTTCTCATATGTCAACTAATATCATGTTTCAACCGATACAAAGGACTGAAAAATAAATAATTTTCATTCTTTTGGACCTATATAATTCAATGTCTTGATGTCTTGATTGTGCCAATAAGCAATGGTTATGTTGGTGATCTCCAAAATATTGTAAAAATGTGGTTGAAGATTTAACTAGCAAAGACCAGATCCATGATTGAGGAGGTTCAATTGGGAATGATATGCCTGCTACATGTGTGGGTAGACTAGATATTGGTATCATTACTCCGGCTGCTATGGATAGATTCTACTTGACATTCTCAAATAAGCACTAGGGATTTTGAATAATGACAGGAATTGGGAGATATCCATAATGATTACTGGCTAAAAGAAAGGGTGCTAAATTATCATAATTCTAATTTGATAAATCTGTTCAAGAAATAAAGCATCTAATTTGTTGGTCTTTTAACATACTATTGCAAGTCTTGCTCTATGTAATCTATTAATCTATGAAGGAATTGTCAGACATAGTTTTAAAGAACACATAATGATGTCACAGCTACTCAAGACCTTTGATTATGAGAGGATGTATTAAACCTGGGTACTTGATTGAGTTTGGAGATGATGAGGGTGATTCTTTATATGTTGCGCACACTACAACTAACTGAAATATAGATTATGTATGGAACTTCGTCAAAAGAGAGTTATTCAGTTTTAGGAACTAGTATATACCTTTGGGGCACGAGATCACACACAAAAAGATGACAAACCAGCATACTTGCACTTATATTTTTAACAGAAAAACCAACAAAACAATATAAGAAGAATACAGAAACATGTAGGACCATAAGGTTGCAAGGTGTCGGCTAACATGTTCTTTGCTTCATAATGGACTGAAAATCCGATGATTATTTCCGCTGAAACACCAGGCCATGCTAGTCATTCCCCACTGTCTGAAATTTTAGGAAGCACAGTGGCTATTGGTGGAATTATAAGATTCAAAATAATGCGGATGCACTATTGAATTCATGCAATGTCTCTCCTGCAACACCATCAACAGAGTTAAATTTTGAGGGGACCCACTATACCATAAAATCGCCATTCTTAGATTTGTTTCTTGCGATGGGCAGTTTAACTTCTAAGGATGCACATAGCATTTTAGTATTGATGATCTATTTCCTCTAGAAATTATTCCTTTTTAGATAAAATATTGCATCTTCTTACCTTACATTATCTCACAAGTTGATTATTCTATTGGATAAAAATAATGTAGATCACCCCTAGTGTTACTGTATACAGAACCTATTCTTTTTCTCTCAACAACCGTGCTGGTACTCTCTCAACAACCGTGCAGGAGTACCAGTTGCAGGATCAGTTTGATAGACGGACCATTGGATTTGTGAGCTTAGTTTACCCTTTTATATTAGGAGAATTCTATCTTCCGCTTATCCCATCTTCTACTGGGACTGACCTGGAGGTCCAGGCCAATCACAGCAATGTACATTTCGCAACATGACCATGATTCATTGGATCCATGATTGATTAAACCATATCACATCCAATATCATGGATATGCCATTCTACACGCTGCATGGAGGCCACTCAATCAGAGCTGTTGCATGATCATGGACAACCATGATAAGAAGATTGGACCTGTCCTCTCGAACCCGAATTGGAAAGAATCGGGACCCGAATGCAATCACTGCATGATGAGCTAAAATGTGGAGATGGCCATTCCAATATACCGTTTGTTCAAAAATAGCTGCGTCATTTCCAAGTACTGGTGACCTGCTAATGATCCTAAAATAGTTTGACTTCATTTCAGCCCATGCCAAGTTCACATCATTCATAAAAGTTAGTATTTCCTGCCACCAATTGACTATGTCAAAAAAAAATTTGCAAAGCATATCACGAGCTTCCATCGGGGTAAACCTCATTGTTATATATGGCTCTTTCCTCGAATCTTTGCATGAAAACATAAAATCAGAATGACACAAAACCTACAGAACCAGCTTGATGCAACCTACAACATGAAAACTCTAGCTTACTGAAACAATTTACATGTCACAGCCTATTCACTAAAATAATAACAACCAAGATTGGACCCTGATCAGAGATATCCTTCCCGCGCTGTTACTTTTCCATGTGGTAAGAAATAAATATTAGTGACCGCATTTTACAGAGCATGGGGCTTCCCTGGATGTCAATTTAAGGTTGGTTGACCACAAGTTAAATGTCATCGTCGTCACCATCATGCCGATAGTCTGATGCAACACCATCCCCAACCATGTGGTCACCATCAGAACCTTCTCTACCTTCACCTGCCATGTCCACATAGTTTGCTCCATGTTGGTTCCCAGCATATTGCTGGTTCCTCCATCCTTGATCTCGGTCCATGGATAGCCCATGCAAGTACCGATGGCCTCCCTCTTCTGCATCATGGAAAATTGTTCGATTAGAACTCAATCAGATAAATGTCAAATGTCCTACAAATGTAGTAACATATTGGATTTAAAATGCATCTGTGATGGCTTATCAAGAAGCTGCCTTCACAATGTGACATCGGGTTATTTCCTCCGCACTGCAAAACACATTCAGCATGATGCAACACTGTATATAAGTTGAATCAAAATTCGATATGCAACCATCTCACCAATGCATCAGATTCTAAATGGTACAGAAAAATGTGGCAATTCTTGTTTTTGGTAGAGTAAAATCATACCAACAAGTGAGGTTGGAGTCCCAAGCAAATGAAAAGTATGCATTCAGTTGATGGTATAAAGACTTTCTTACACATTGCTATAGTGCTTAAACCATTGAGGAAAAATATTATTAAATTAACTAGTTTTGTTTCCACATTTCATCATGTCAACAAGGCATGTGCAAAGCTTCTATCTAGAATTAACTGAAAGTGAGTAGCTTCTATCAAGAGGCCTTGATATTCTGGAAATCATGTAAAATTGAACAGAAAGACGGGCCTATCAGTATTTACCACTATCACCCTCAGAGCCATCAGCAAGCCTTGCAATTGCATCGATTAGTGATTGTTCATGTTCCTGCAATAACAACAAGTACCTTCCATATTTGTTGGCAAATACAATAATCATCTGTGAAATAACAGCTTATGAGAGTTATCTTACTTTCAACGCTTTCTTTGCCTTTTCGATCTCAAAGGGATCAGGATGACTTGCACCAAAGACCCTCTCCACCTGCTTGACACCATGAAATGAAATAACAGAAAAACAGAAATTAAATCAAAATATTTTTGCAGTCCACAATGCCTTTTAGGTTGCTCAAATGCATACCTCCTTTATTAGAGTGTCTGTATGAAGTATTTCAATGTCATCAGTGCGTTTCTTCCCAATGCCATTCTGCGATGGGGCAAAATCTTTCTTGGACTGATTCTTCAAGGTTCCTCTTCCCCTTCCTGCACCTGGAATGGCACCACCACGGCCTGTAGACTTTTTAGCCCCACGACCTGGTGCAACCCGACCTGGCTGATGATTGATGCCTGGATCCTCACCTTCCCATCTAATATCTTCAGGTGAAATCTGCGTTAGAGAAATTTTTAAACCAAATGAAAAAAATTGCATGTGACTACTTGCATAATAAATCACATACTTCACCGAACAGTTTTAGATGGACTTGCAATATAAGAAACATTTGCTAATGAGGACTCGTAAATACTCTAACCCAGCAGATGTCAACAATAGAAAATGACAAGTTCTAGCAGAGCATTTGGAGAAGCTAAATGTGATAAGGAAGCCCCCATGATTTGATAATGATGAAACAATATCTAGATGATCCTACATAGTAGGAATATAAATAAGATAATTTTTTTCTATTGTTCCTTTCCTCTTTTTTTAATATTTCAAGAGTATTCCTTTTCCTTTTGTTTTTCTTTTTTTTTTTCAGTGTTGAAATCTAACGGTTCTTCACTTAGCTCAGTTTTAATGGAAACCTGTACCAGAATGAAGTACATATACAAATCAATATCTCCTGTTAATAAGACATTAAAAAACATCTTTGCCCCTAGATAGATTCACAGAACGCACTCCTATACAGTAGGTTCTACTATAAGAACCTAGATGACATGAACTGAATTTTAAGCAAATTACTGAAGTTCTTCAAGGTGTTAAAGCCAAACCCACAGTGCTGATAGAATAATGTTCATGGAGCTATGCTGGTACAGTGACAGGTAGCATATATGCAGATTCAATCTCAAAACCAAAATTCAACAAATGAAATGGCTCTGATAGGAGCATGAAAACATTCTGCATGTTTTATATACTAGCTGTTGGAGGGTATGCAAGTGCTACGAGCATCAAAGAGATGCTAGTAAGAAACTCTACCAGCAGGATGACTAACAAATGGAACATCATGTATGAAGAAAAGAAATTCCATCACATAATAAAAATGCCTAACCTTTAGTATCTACTGAATTATACACTGGCAATCAGTTGGAAGTCAATATTTCTTTCAGCTTCTACCCTGTACGTTACCTCATGGCCCAGGAAACATGAGAAAGCAAAAGCTTGAGATAAAGCAAGAGCTGTGGTGGAAAATCTATTGGTTTCACAATCAAGCATCTAGAACAGCTAAAATAGAAGCAGATCATAGGACGGAACAGGAAAACTTATTTCTTGACAAGTGTAGCAGTTATTTTCAAACTTTGAGGAAGAAAATAATTCTGCACCAAAAGTGCCCAAAAAAGATGGAGATGCGTGGGGCTAGCCTCATAATCACATCTCATAATGTCATCCATGGCTGTACCATTTTTGGGCTTAGCTTTGTTGTATACCAAAAAGGAACTGGACAAGTCACAAGTCATATCTACAAAATCTGAAACTGCATAATCCCATGTCATACTCTCCATCTCATGTTGTTGTATGTACATTTTTTTGGGCACAGATACTAAAAGAACTAGAAGAAGGGAAAAGTATCTTCCAGATAGATTTGATAAACAGATGCCCATTTTTATTCCAAATCCAGATACAACAGACAATTTCCCCCTTCAAAGCATTAATTTGCCCCATGATGAATTCTGTACCCAGCAATATAAGTTCCATTATGAAGCAGCCAATTCAAATTGATTTATCACTTGAAGAGCTGGCAAATTTGCGAAAACAGCTGCATATTCAGGCAGCCCCATACAATACTTGGATAACTCAGTAATGCTGAGAGCATGTATCAAAATCTGAATGCCATCAGAAACTTTTTTGGGAGCAGAAGATTAAAGATGATCCTGTGGAGTCATATGCCCTGCCGCTTACCAAGTGGAGATTAAATTGTGATGTGTTCCTCTAGGAACAAGATCTAAACCATTGGGAGTTCAAATAATGTACATGGCAACAATAAAAGAACATGGAGAACTGGAAACAGTAATGCAAGTTTTATCCATCACTTCCATCTAAGGACAAAACTGAGCGAATAATATTGCCAAGGATTAAACCAACTAAATACAAGCTTTATCCATAACCACCTTACAAGGAAACCAATAGCCATATTCCTTCTTATCAGCAATGAAGAGTGCATTCAAATGCTTATGCGAAATTAAGAGGAATTCTAAAAAGGATGATGGATGGGGCCAAAACCCATATGAGGAAGCTGACAGAAATACAATTCCTGTGTTCCTTGTATATTCTGGGGAGATGTAATGAAAGCAGAATTTGCTTTCCAATCCACCATCTTTATCCATATGATTCTCGAACTGCAGGAAGTTGGACACAGGTCCATCTTTGTTATAATTCTTAAATACTGAGGTTTAAGATTTAACAGTCAGAGCTTAATCCTTACTACACACAAAAAAAACAACCATCTTAGTCCTTTGACTCCTTTCAATATTAAATTGCACCAAGAGCTACCTTTCTTGAGTATAGACAAGCGCCTGTCAAGTGCATGCAAATTAAAAGTCATAAGCATATATCTACTCATTTAAAATACTGTTCCCAATCCATCCCTTGTTTTCCTGCCGTTACCCTCTGTTTGTTAAAACAATTTATATTCCTTTAGCTATCAGGTTTGGTATATGATTCAGCTAACAAGCTGTGGAGACCCATAACTGCAATCATTTGCTGGACACATTCAAAAAAAAATTATCTTGTCAAACTTTAATGTAGCAAAGATCATTCATTGTTAGCCTCCGATCATCCAGCACCTTACCAGCTGTATCTTATTTTGCACTATCCACATATGCCATCAATTCAACAAACAAATCAACACAACAGAGCTTGCTAACTAGCTGTGATTCAGCAACAGTAAGCTTCCTATATCCACCAGGAAAAAAAAAGCTTCCTATGGCAAGTTGCTAACTCCATCAGTTTTTTCACATAAAATGCATTAATAATGTCAGCTAAGTCAAAAATATAATTCAACAAGCATATAAAAATTATGCTAAATGGCAGCAAACAACATAGACCACGAGATACATAATATGCCGTTGTTGCAAAAATCATAGTAATGTAGCCATGGACAAACTGTGATATAGGAATATGTTAGCAAGTCTTGTAGCGCAAATGATACATTATCAAATAATCACCAATTCAGTTCAAATAACATGCTAGAAAATTACAGTCTTTCTCCTAACTGGGTAACAAAACATAATACCATGTTGCACGAACCTGCAATTTAATAATAAAAAATAAATGGCCTCCACAGCAGAGAGTTAACAGCATAACCAGCAAAACTCCAGCATGCATTAATTCTAGATTTTCTTTGATGTTTAAAAGAATTAGATCTTCCACATTCTTTTTCAATAAGTTTCTTAAAATTTACAACTACAAATATCTCCAAAGAAATTCCTTAAATCCATGCCTAAATTTCAATAAACATTAACCCATCCCTATGGGTTAGTCTCCCAGCATACATTCTTGCGTGTCTCATCATTGATAATTTCAGTTACAGAGAGAGCAACTTTTGGTGATTGTATGTTGTTCACACAAAGATATAACACAAAGAAACTTCATGAACTTTACTATTTAAAATTTTACCAAACTAAATATGAGCATTGTCAAGAGCTACAAAGCAACATGCAATTGTAGAACAAATTAGTCTGTTATGGTTCTAATCATCTCTGCCATGAATGAATATGAATCACCTCTTTGAGATTAACCCATTCCCATGTCTCATTCTTTGTTCCTATATCATAAACCAGAGCATGGAGACCCTGACAATAATTGGAATAGGGTAAGCTTAGCAATACACAACTGCAACGCAGAGATGATGAGCACTAAAATAATCGAACACACCTCAACTGGATTGTGATCAGTTATTACAGCCTCATAGAAGTTATTATCTTCAGGCCATCTTGTCATGACTTTCCGTCCGATTAGTGGATCGAATGGTGGTGCTTCTGCAACAGCACCTGTAGAACTCCTGTTTGCAACTTGTCCCCTTCCACTCGGACCAGTGGAAGGATATGGCATGGACTTCATTGAAGATACACCTGGCAATGTCTGGCCCTGAAAATTGGAGGAATTAACATATCAAGGTATATGAAAAAACAAGAAAATGAATGCAGATTACTTTACACTACATTCATGCTTGGGATCATGAACATACTGATTTAGGCTTCTTGCCCCTTGCTCCTGCTGCAGTTCCCCGTTTTGACGCTGCTGATGATGGCTGCATGGAAGTGGCAACTGGTTGTGCATGAAGTCCAGGAGATGGTGCACCCAAAGATAGAGAGGGCACAGGCTGAGATGTTTTCTGTCTCTTGCGAGAAGCTGAAACAGTGGGGCTGGGTACTGGATCATGTGCGGCTTGAGCACTATTAAGCAAGCCAGTTTGGTGTCCACTTGCCCTCCATTCCCTATAAAAAATTTGTCAAAAAATTCACACTAACAATTAGTGAAAGGAACAAAATTCATCGTTACATATTGTGTATCTAAGTGGATTCTGGGTTCAATTAATAAGATTCATTCATTTACAAACCTGATTCTCCTAATAATGTCATCGGCATTAACCCTGCTTAACAGTTCTCTGTGTTCCTCATCAGATACTCTCAGTTCCTTTCTCAGTTCAGTTATAAGACTTTCCTTCTCCTGTAGAAATCAAATATCTCACTAGGTTGCCAATAAATATCAGCAGGAAGAAGTAAAAGACACATTATCTGGATAAGACTATGGTTGGATGGATACCCAAGTAATGGCATCCGACTGAGCCTTAAATGCTCGAAGAACTGAACTGTATGCTTCTTGCTCAAGCAGGTGTATTTGAGTCTCCATATCATTCTGTACCCTGGGGTATGAAAAAGCAGCAATGATAGTTCTTCCATTTCCAGTGACACGCCCTGCTCTTGCACCCCTGTTCTGATGTGATGGTGGAAGGTCATCATCAGTCCCTGCAATCAATTGAAGGACATTACAATATCAAAAACACCAGTGTAAGTATGTAAGGAAAAAAAAATTTCAATCATACTAAGAAATCTCAAGGGGCATGGCAAAATGGAGTTACTAATTGAATTAAGGTGGTATTTATCTTTGGATTTCTAAAAAAAGGTAAGGACTAAGAGGAGTTGCACATAATTGCAGATTACAAGAGGTCAAGTCATAACTATTGAGGATTTAGCTTAGCAACTTGCTGCTCTCCAAATGCATGCACAAAACAGTATTGCTCAAACCAAAGTTTAAATTTTACTGCATCAAAGGCCTACAAGCTTAAAACTTGAAAGATGATAATAACTATACCATAAGTCTCCCAACACAGATTGCACATCGAAAGTAAATGTTAGAAAAATTCTAGTCAAAAAGGCTCTCCATTCCACAACTAGGAAACCTTAGACTGTAAAAGCTTAAAACTAAGCATTTATTCTTAGAGAAGTATATCCCTAAAAGCTAACCAATTGAAGCCTATTGCAACTCCATAACTAATCAAAAACATGGAAAAGTGGCAAATATAATACAACTCTCTAGTTGCCAATGCCAACCTCCATGAGAATATTTGAATTCCCTTCATTGAAGAGACTTACTCCATAAACTATATTCTACAGTCATTAGGCCCCTATACGTACTGTATACCTCCATTGAAAAGTCAGTACCAGCATTAGACCTTCTATCATTGAATGGTTGACAATTGTCTCTCTTGCCACACAAACATGAACACATAACCAAAAGTGCTCTGAAACTGCAAAAAATGTTATGCCACATTGACTTGAAGGCAAAGAGCAGGGTAGCATGGTAAAATATAAAAAAATGGCAGTTAGAGAGCAAGCAAAGCAGTGTATCTATGATATATCATTTATGTAGCTAATTTGACCTAACTCACTAGAAGCTAGGGGGTTTCAAACTCCAATATGTAGTAGCATGGATCATGAATTAAACATATGACTTTATTCAAATCAGAAATCATGACAAGTTGATGGATTCTACTATCAAAGCAGAATATACAAAACCTAATATTGTTTGCTATCACCGACTTATATGCGAGAATGCTAGAGAGGGGAGGGCTTGTAAAGCCAACCCCGGTACTTGTGACAAGCGTTGATGTTTTATTCTACATACAGCAAATGAGATTT
The DNA here is from genome assembly GCF_000442705.2 of Elaeis guineensis. Taxonomy (NCBI): domain Eukaryota; kingdom Viridiplantae; phylum Streptophyta; class Magnoliopsida; order Arecales; family Arecaceae; genus Elaeis; species Elaeis guineensis. The sequence goes on along the minus strand of NC_026000.2, from coordinate 7,327,572 downwards.
TCACACTATCAATCTAGAAATTGCTTCTATAATTTCCAGATATCCCAGTGATGCAAAAGCAATTTTTGCACATATAAGTTTTTTCTTTGATCAAACTTCAGAACTATTAGTAGTAGTTTTGAAGTTTTATTTTGCGTAGGATTAATGTCTATAAGTCCTTTATATATGCGATCGGTCAGAAATGTTTTTAAGGTCATCTGGCTGTTTCGAAGTACTTTTGATGTTTTTAAGTATGGGGTCCCACAGGAATCTGAACTATGTGGTATTAAGAATTTTGCACATTTGTTGTGACAAGATCTTGCCTGCAGTAAAAGGCTAGAATTAGGGCTGAAGGCTATAAGGAGAGGGTTGCTTTTGTATGCAATAATATTTTATACTGAACTTTGATGGATCCTATGGTTCCTCTACACAATGGACATACATAAGCTTGCAAAGCATAGTATGGGGCCACAGGTACATCACCTACCTTATTCATTGATTTTATGTTCCTTGTAGTGCATTAACCACAAGCAACAATAAATATTATGAAGGTTTCTTGCAGTGCTTATCAGTGTTCTTAAAAGTGGCAGCCTAGGTGCTTAGTTGGTGGAGCTGCCTAGGCTAAGCCTACTTAAACCATACTTTAAGGGTTTCTTTTCATATCTTCTTTCCCTACTTGATCCATATGTGTGGCATGTGGCAACACAGTGAAAGCCATGACCAACCTAGTAGAAGCCAGTAAACTAATCAATGTCTACTGGCAGGTCAAACGGCAGCTACAAGTAGCAGATGCAGCTGCAGTGTGCAGTATTAGTGCCAAGTTTATGTTTTTTTCTTTCTTCTTCTTTCAACCAATCTCAGCATCTTATTCTCCTTATTCTGTTTTTTTATTTCTTTCTCCTTACTCCTACTCTTCTACATCTGGCCGTTCTTCAGCCTTCTGTTTTCTAAGTTTTCCCTTTTGTTTTGCTTACCTCCTTGATGGGTAACCATTGGTTGTCACCCACTATGCAGCCTATTGGCTGCTGCTCCCTGGCATCCTCCTCCTCCTCCTGCTTCCTCATTTGTAAAGACTACTTGGGTATGTCCTGCGACTTGCTGGTTTCTGGAGTGAGAAACAATGCTATTGCTGCTCTCCTTCTAGTAGATTTTGATTTTTTGAAATTTTAAGTGTGAAAATTAGGTTTCATGATTATGTATATTAAGAAAAGAGTGTTCATAAATGATACGGGCACATAATTATTTATGTTTGAAGGCATGTATAAGAAAAGCTCGGAGGATCTTCATCCTTAGGTGGTCATGTAGACCCTAGGCACCTGCCTAGGTCATACAAGAGGTCACCTGGCCTTGCCTAGCCAGTTTGATAACCTTGCTGCTTACACAAACTGCTAGTGTTCCTTGCCAAAGTAAATATTGGCAACCTGTAATTTCTTTTGTTCTTCATGATTAGGCCTTAGAACCCAATTTAAATCTTAAATCCACCTTAAATCGCTGGACCTTAGGTCCTTAGTACTTGTAGGAATTTGTTCACTTTTATTGAAGTATCATGTCTGAACCTGAAACATGAGCAAGATACTGTTCAAGCAGCATTTTGAATTCCATCATCCCTTTTACACCACTCTCTAATGCTGTGGTACATCATCCAATTAAATGAATTAACTCCCAATATTCATGGGAGGACAGATTGTCAATTAAGTTACTTATTAATGCAAATTTTAAGTTCCTTTAAGAGAAATCACTAGATGCAACTTATCCCATGGAAGACGTTCTAAAGGTTTGGACATGATTCATCTGCTTCTTCTAGTTCAACAGAACCACATTTAATTGCATCCTTTGATGAAAAGACCTTTGATTAAATAAAACTGGAAACCTTGGAACCTTATAACAAATTAAAAATGTCAATAAACTAGTTGATTAGCTACATAAAATTCTAATAATCCCAGTTAGATTTCAGTTAACTACATAAAATTCTAATAATCCCAATTAGATGTCAGTTAATTAGTCTCCTTCACTGATATATGAAATAGGCCCAGTGAACTCAAAAATATGATTAGTTAGCAGTATCGAAAATAAAATGAATCAAATATTCACATCTTTCTCACATTTCATATTATCGCACATATCAGCATCTCACATGGGCAGATTGTGTACTTACTTTGCAATGTATCAGAGACAAGATCCGGTGGTCATGACCATCCCTCAAATACATGGAAAGTACCATGACATGTTATAAATAAAAAGACCTCATAACCGCCTTTAGCAACATGAATAGTTCTAAACCGTGAGAAACTAGGCCACTCTTATTGAGTGAAGATAGTCTTCTAACTTAGTTGGACTCTTTCCCCAGCGTCAGCTTTTTATAAAGTGTTCATTCCTACCTAACATGGCAGGTCCTTAAAACTTACTTACAAGACCGGTCAACCTTAACTTTCAAAGAACTGGTGAAAAATCTCCACCATGTGGATAATGTGAATCATAAGATAACAGCCACACAGGCAAGAAATTAATTGTTTGTTGATTAGTTCAAGACACAATGTGTAACGACCCTCAGGTCCAACTAATTGACGGTATCAGCTTTTCCCTTGGATTCCAAAAAGAAAATGATAACACATGAAATAGGTGTCTAAAAGGGAACCACATCCTTGATCCATTACTAGGTGACAAGTTCCATTTCATCCTTCTATTCAATATCATACTGTCTGGATCACAAATAAATTGTTTGTTAAGACTCTCGAAACATATAGTCTCACCCTAGAAAAAACAACCAAGCCTTTCCTCCAAACAGATGAAGTCACCTAAAAAGTACTACACTAAGTCCATATCCAGAAATGAACATATTTCACAGACCAACTGCCAATCTGATGTCAAGCCTCTGAAGATTTGTTTCCATGTTAACATACGATTTTCTTGCATTATCTCCAACATTTGGAAAAATTCTACGAGAAAGCACTATAAATGTTACTACAGTAAGCTTGCATAACCTGCTAGTTATGTGTTAAACCCACGAAGTTGAGCCCATGAAAATTGTCATTCATAGATGAGGAAACCATAGAGGAGCTTGCTGTAGGTTAGAGATGAGGAAAAAAGATCCTAAAGCTATTGCAATTGCCAATGACTCTGGATATTTATCTTATGCCTAACATGTTCTGTGATATTTAGATCACACTACTCACATCCTTTATGGCAGACTTAATTTTCCACCATATCATGTAATAACATGGATCGGGCAAATCAACTTTTGAAGGACATGCAGACACGTGTTTGTTTGGATGACATGAGCCAGGGTTATTCACCACTAAACCTATTTCCCCAAAAATATTTATGAAATCCTGCTTCACATACTACATTTCTCACTTCAATCCAAACTACAATTTAAGATTTATCAAGTCTATTTCTCGCACTGCTCCCAAAATCACTTCTTATCATGGTAACCACATCATTGTCACAGGTTGCAATAGAAAATTATAGAAATGCACAATTATTTCTAGCTTCTAAATATAGGAAAATGAGTCTGTAAACTATGAGCTACGGATTGAATTTCATATACAGCTTCGATTCCCACTTCTAATACTTCCAGCTATAACGCACGGGAACTGAATACAAGTATATTTCACTCTGCACCCAACTTAAAGTTCAAGATGCCTTCAATGCAAAATATTTACATCCCAGCACAGATCAGATTTCACAATCAAGTGAGAATGTCCTAAATCCTTAGTCCTCAAAAAATAAAAATATATTTATCTGATTTTGTCTCCTGCCACTACCTGATGCAAAAGGAACACGAAACCATGAAGTCTAACCCATAAAATCCCAAATTCTCCCAAAACCCAGTGCTCAATCCATCCGGCTTACAAATCAAACACCTAGCTAGCATACACAGACAAAAGGAGAAACTTTTCATGCACAAAATGAGAGATCGAACAAGCTACACCCAATTTCTAAACTAATCAATCTCTAAACCCTAATTTTTCAATCTTGCAATAATCGCAAGCTTTCCGAGCTAGCGCAACAAATCCACGCCCAGTTTCTTTCCAGTGTAAGAATTGAAAAGAAACTCTTCCAAACGTTGCACTAAAAACCCAGGAAACACATGAGAAATTGCCATTACACCACAAGAAAGGTCGATGCCGCTTACCGCTGCTATCGGAGGGATCATACTCCATGGCCAGGTCCTCCCACAGAGAAAATTCTTCTGTTGGAAACCCTAGAAAACGCTGCGAACGCTTCGAAGAAGAGAAAAGAACGTGCCTTTTCCTCCGCTAGGCCGAGAACGCATCAAGAACCGAGCGATCTACCTTTCTGACATCACTCTTTACCCAACTACCGTGAGAACCGATCCAGTTCGATGCCCGGAAGCGAATTTGATCGAGAATTCGAAACGCCAGAGGGAATTAGGAGAAGCTTCGTGGAGATCGGTAGGGAGAGGAAGCCACCGGGGGGGTGGGGTGGGGGTGGAGAGAGCGCAGTCGGGGTTCGAAGAACGGGAGAAACGGGCGGACTCCGAAACGCAAATTATTAACAGTTGATACTTTTTTGAGTTCCGGCCGCAGAGCGAGCAGCTGAAGTGTAGGATTTTGGCGCTCTGAATGGAGTTGCGCAGTGAAGACGACACGTGTCCAGTTCCTGTTGCACCTGAATGGAGGTCACGGTATCGTCACCGCCAGTCAGGCGAGGGAAAAATGAATTAAGTAATAACAAGAAGAATAAGATTTTTTTTTTTTTTTTTTTTCACTACTCATTTTAACCCAAAGGTTAGAGCATGGTTTACGTGATAAACATGTCTTGGCGGGCCATCTGAATGAAGTTTGTTACTACCCAAAATCTGATCTAACGTATGAGTTGCTTTACTCGACCGAGTCCGAGGAGTGGGTACATTATTGAGCTATTTTGCAATCATAAAAAAATGATTTAGACCATTAAAATATATTTAATTGGAGAATTTTTGATTCTTAAGTTGGATAAAATTTTGAGAGAAAATGGAGAAAATAAGAGAGAGATATATAAGCGTACGATGTTATAATTTTCCTCCATATCTAGAGGATCTCCATTCTTAGGGGCTATTTGCTTAATGATGCTGGCAGGGACAACGAATGAAGTAGAGCGAAAAATGGGGAGCATAAGTTAAAAATAAATTTATTATGATTGTTATATTTTTGTCACGGGCCATTTAATTTAAAAAACATTAAGAGAATACAATCCTATTAAAAATCTTTAAAAGTCAATTTCAATCATACATTGCCGTAAGTACACGGGAGTGCAGGTAACTCATGCACAAGCTCATTAGCAAGTAAAATCATCAATCATCAATAATGCTCGTTAAGGATTAATAAATGGTATTCAAGACTATGAAGAGTTAGGAAATAACTAAGAAAATTTAATCATGTTGACAATTTTTAAAAATTAATTTAATCATGCATCCACATCAGAAAGTAGATGGGATTGCATATAATCTGTGCTTGAGCACATTAACAAGTAGAGGCATACATGAATAATCATCAATCGTTAATATACAATGTGCTTATTTAAGAGTTAATAAAAAAATACTTTGGACCACGAAGAGTTAAGAAAGAGGTGAAAGGATATTGGGATTGGTTTTCATAGGTTTACTGCCCTAACACTCGACTTCAAACCATGCTCGTTTAAGGGTTGATAAAAGGTACTTAGGATCATGGAAAGTTAGGAAAGAATCGATCGTGAGAATATAACCACGTTTAAAGTCTTTAAAGATTAACTCCAATCATATATGGACACAGCAGCAAGCAAATGGGAGTGCACGTGCATAAGAATATTAGCAAGTAGAGCCGTACATACCGGATCCAACGCAATGCATAAGGATTTAGTTTTACATTATTTAAGAGGTTACAAAATATCTAGTGGAGAGCAATGGAATATATTTGGAAGTGGATCTACGTGTTCAACAATTTATATTATAATAAAATAGAAGGGAATGAAAAGATATTAATCACCTTTAATTTTTGGGGATTCTGACGTTCGGTCCATTTATAAATGGGACTTTAACATTTAAGCCCTATTGATCTAAAATATAACTTTCGGTCTATTAGAATTAGATGTTTAATTTTAAATCCCCCGTGAGGCAAAAATATCCTCACTTTTAATATGGTAACTGTCCTATCTAAATCTTCTCCCTAAAATTCCTTTCTTCCTTCTTCCCTCCATGCTGACTACTCGAGAGGTACTGCTTCACCGTGCACAACCGAAGAATATCTCCAATTTGCTCACAGTACCTCTTCAAAAATACTCTGCATACAGTTATAATCATGTTCTATTTTTTTTTTTGACGAACGAAAAGAGTGAACGGAGAGGGCAGTCGGGGGTAGTTGGAGGCGGCACGGGCAGCAGGGGGCCGAGGTGCGGTGCTGGCGATGTGGAGCAATAGCTGGGGGGTGGCGTGGGTTGCCAGGAGCAGCGCGGACGGTCGATGGGCGGTGCGGACGGCCAGAGGGCAGCGCTCGGGGCCGCGGAGGATCGTCGTGCAGTGTCAGAGGTACGACGGGGGGTGGCATGCACGAAGGAGCCCGGGGCCGCCGGGGAGGGGGGGAGCCTATGGCGTGTGAGGGAAGAAAAAGAGAGAAAAAAATAAAATAATAATATAATAAAAATAAAAATAAGTATTAAACAATAATAATAATATTTTATTTATTTATTTATATTTTTAAAATATTTCTAGTGAGTTGCCCTTTCAAAAAAATTTATATATTTTATATATTTATTTATTTATTTATATTTTTTTAAAATTAATAATTTATTAATAAAAATTCTTTCTAAAAATAGTTTTAAAAAATAATTTCTAAAAATAATTCTTTCTAAAAATAATTTTTAAAATAACTAAAAATAAAAAAAATAAAATGATAAATTAAAATAAAATGATAAAAAAATAAAAATAAATAAAAATAAATTAAAAATAAATTATTTTTTGTAATGAAAATAATTAGATTTTTAAAATAATGATAAATTATTATTTTAAAAAAATAATTTTGAAAAATATGTGGCGGCATTAGGGAGACGTGGCCTATGCTTTTAAAATTATTTTTTAAAATTAATATCTTTGACTACAATTTTTGTAGTAATTTTTGTTTAGTCAATTTGGTGAGGAGTTGATGCCACATAGGAGAGGCATAAGTATACCAGGCATCTCAGTCCATGATGAGTTTGAGTCTACTCTTGCGACTCTGTGCCGAATACCCACAACCCCCCTTTAGTGCCAAAATTTGAGTGTGCAATGTTAAATTAACTGTGTGCATGATTCATTTAACTGTATGTAGTATCAAATTAACTGTATACAAGATTTATTTCACTACGTGCAGTGTTAAATTAACTATGTGCAGTGTTAAATTAATTGTATACAAGATTCATTTAACTATATATAGTGTTAAATTAACTGTGTGCATAGTTTATTTAACTGTATGCAATATTAAATTAACTATGTACAGTATTAAATTAACTGTGTGCATGATTTATTTAACTATGTGCAATGTTAAATTAACTGTATACAGGGTTCATTTAACCGTATGCAGTATTAAATTAACTGTGTATAGTGTCAAATTAACTGTATGTAGTATTGAATTAACTATGTGCAAAGTTCATTTAACTATGTGTAGTGTTAAATTAACTATGTACATGATTCATTTAATTATGTATAGCGTCAAATTAACTGTGTGTAGCGTCAAATTAACTGTGTATAGTGTCAAATTAACTGTGTGCATAGTTCATTTAGCTATGTATAGTATTAAATTAACTGTGTGCAGTATTAAATTAACTATGTATAGGATTCATTCAACTATATATAGTATTAAATTAACTGTGTGCAATATTAAATTAACTGTGTACAATGTTAACTTAACTATATGCATGATTTATTTAATTGTATGCAATATTAAATTAACTGCATGCAGGATTTATTTAATTATATACAATATTAAATTAACTATATGCAGTGTTAAATTAACTGTATACCGTATTCATTTAACTATATACAGTGTTCATTTATTGTATACCATATTAATTTAATTATGTTTCATATTTAGTTTGTTAGATGTATGTCCTAGAAGCCAATATGACTGACACATTGTAATATTTCTAAAGTACAAATTTATACTTAATATATTGATATGATCAATAAAAGAGGTAAGTTCTTTTTCATTTAAGTGTAATATGTTCTTGAATCATTCATGGAATTAGTTTCGATACATATTCTCAAAGTGTTGAGAATTAGAGACATATATTTAATTCCTAAAGGCTTCCGATCATAGGATCATCATGAGGGCAATGATAGATCCGGATAGACTGACGTACAAATACAAATCGCTTCTTTCGGGATAGATGGATCTCTAATCTACTGTGTAGAGATACAGGATGATAAGTGCGGATGGTTATTAGAGAACAACTGACACTGAGCATGATCATACGAGAGATCACTTAGATTTTTATTTGATCGTTAGTGATTATCTCGATGCTATAGTTGTGTGACTGGTCCTTTAATTTGAGATGGTACTGCTACTCGCAGTGAGGCTACTGGAGTTTGATTGATACATAAATATGGGTCTCAATGATCCCTTGTAGTGAATGTTGGCGACAGTTGGTCCACTGTAGGAGTGGAGTACGTATCAAGATAGGATCTATCGACCTTGATAGAGAGTAGTCCTATAAGATTTGAGAAGCTAAGTCTAAGAGTCTGTGGCCACAGCAGTGTAATTGATGGAAAAAAAATTTCACAGAAGTCATAACTGGACTTGAGCTAATCAATCTATCATATGACTGATGTTGAGATTTGACGATTTATCCATGACCTGCCATCTTGTTGGGACTCATAATAGAGGGACTAAATCGTATGTTAACTATACTTAGAGGTTCATTTCAGTTCTACTGGATTGCCACTACATATTGCTAGGTGTCACAGGTGGATTGTGAGAGCTTACTAGGATTGTTCCAGATCGACAATCCTTATTGAGTTAAAGTAAAATTATTCTGACCTATTGAAAAGAGTTTCAATGATACGATGATAGAAATCATTGTATGTTTCACTATCAGATAGAATTGAATCTATGAGGTCACACAACAAAGATATTAGATCTGGAATAAGAAATTGAGCTTATGAAGTATCAATTGAGTTTAAAGAAACCCATTGGATTCATGGTAACCATGCTAGTACATGGTTGGACCCAATTTCTCTTTCTGTTGGGATTACTTATTCGATAAGTTAATTCTAACTTAATTACCTCCTAATAACCTACATGAATAAGATTCATGAGACTCCAATTGTTAGGTGTTTAAGGTTATGGATCACATAAATTAAGAGTGCAAGTTCCTTATGAATCTCCTTGATAGTTATTATGGGGTGCCACCTTGATTTGATCAATTTGGACGTGTCCATTGATTAGAGGACTTTTTATTTTCATATGGGGCTTCTCTTGGGTATGTTTTGGGATATCTAATTATGGGTGCAAGGGCTCCAATAGTTGGCGCCTAATAGGCTTCCTAATGTAAGTTGGATAACTTAAGTTAATAGAAATCCTAATGCAAGTAAGACTTATATTATATGATTGAATAAGATTCAATCCTTATGCCTATTTAAAGGAACCTCTCCTAAGATCTCTAAAGCATCAAAACCAGCAGTCTCTCACACCCAAAGGCTCTCCCTATGCCCTATCTTCCTCTCCCTTTCTCTTCTCTTGGGTGTTCTACACACTCCTTCCTTGGGATGCGCATCCCAAGGAGTTCCACGCTCAAAGAAGTTTGGGTGCCTCTTCCTTGTTGGTTTCTAGCATTTGGTAGCAGCACATAGCAAGGAGAAACTCTAGAGAAGAGGAGAAGAAGAAGATCAAGGAGAAAGATCAAGTGTTGATCGTGATCCAGGCTTCGTTCAGATTCAGCAGGCTGAATTTTGAAGAATCAAAATTCAAATTATAGAGGACTGTTACAGGCTGATTCTAAGTGGATACTCATAGAGGTCGGATACTTATGCGGCTAATAGAGAACCACTTCTCTTTCAGATCTAGTTTTGAAAGGGATTGCAAAACAGGTATATGATTTGATCATAATTTGAATTTCAGCATATATCAATTTCAGCATATGAAATAGATCTATGTGGTTTTATATTTTTATGCATACAAAATTTAGATTAAAAGTATTTTAATCTTATTTTTCACTACGGTGTTTAGAAAATAAAAATTTTGGAAATACATATGCATGCACCAAATCCAGAATTCCAACAGTGGTATTAGAGCCATGGGTTTTCATATCTAAATTTTGATATACATATTTTTGAAAAGATTTCAAAATTAATTTTTTTTTGATACATAAAATGTATGGATGGATCTTCAAATCTAAAATTTAATTTTAAATTTAGTTTTAGAATATATAGTTGATATATCGTTGCATGCATGGATCTGAATTTTAATCTAGAAAGAGTTCTAGTTAATGTTCATGTGAAATATAGATGCATGCATAAAATCTGAAATATTTTTATAATTTAAATTTTGATTCATATATGTAATATATGATTGCATATTTAGATCATAAATTTATTTTTAATCTCATTTATGATTAGTATATGAGATATATGATATCATGCTTAGATCTAAAATTTTATTTAAATCTAATTATACATGCATATATACGATAAATGTTTGTATGTTAAAATCTGAAAATTATTTTTATATTTTAAAACTTACTTTTATGTAAAGAATTTAGATTTAAAATTTGATTTTAGAATATAAAATTTGTGTTTGTGCATGAGTGTTTTGATCGTAGAAAAATCAAAAATTAGATTATGTAATAGGATTACATCTAAGATTTTTGATTTGAGTCATATGGGTCTAATTCGATTAAGTAATTGATCAAACCAAATTAAGTATTGATAAGAATCAGATCAATTAAGTTAATAATCATACAATTATTGTTGATTAAATCAATTGAATTCTATATGTAGAATCGGACCTAATTTGGCTCGTTGGTTTGAGCCTGATTTGCTTGAGCTAACCAATTCTGTTCAATCGACCTATTGGTGTCTAAGGTAAGTTAATAAGATGTGATTATTTAATTGATTCAATTAGCTGACCTAGCCAATCTATTGGTGTCTTAGGAAAGTAATGGGGGGACCTCCACCGATCTTCACTTATCTGACCAATTTGAAAGATTGGGACTTGAATTAGGTTGCTTAGCGATTTGGTTTAGCCTATGGCAGTTAGATCAATCATATGATGACTGATTAGATGAGATCTAAATCCAAACTTCTCCATAAATATTATCCATAGGTCTTCCACTGTTGTAGATGTACGAATGTGTTACCGGCGTTAATTATTCTCGATTGGTCATAGTGATAGTTGTATCGGGAACACGCAACCACTCTATTAGTAAAGAGTTGCTCCTGGGTAAGGATGGGGTTGGACCTAATAACTGTTAGGTGAGGGACCCATTGACGGCCTTGCACCTGTTTGTGAATGGTGGGTCGGGCTTAACTAAGAAGTGTGGGCAATAACTGTTAGGTGAGCCCACATGACTTAGAGATTAAGTGGCTGTAACATGCTTAATGAAATATCTGGATAAAGAGTTGCCTACATATCAGTGTGTATGTTACCAATAATTGTTAGGTGACATGTATGTCATCGGTGGGACTACAGCACCCACTAAGATTTCTTTGTCATGTTAGGATTTTTATTTTCTTTTAGGAGAGTGGAAGGATCCGAAAAATTAGTGAAAGTCATTATGTGCATCTTAAGATTTTTAAAAATAAATTAAAATATTAAGTATAAAAATTTAACTTGAATCTCTACTCTTACAGTTATACCATCATGTCAGTCTTAAATCTTCTAGTTCGCATCTTTGAAATCAATCGTTTGACTGATAATAATTACAAAGACTGGCTCAGAAATCTCAGGATTGTCCTGATCTCAAAAAAGTTAAGTTATGTTCTCGATCAAGATCCCATTGTGGTATCAAACCATCAAACCGCTGAGTAGAGAGCTGCTTTTGAGAAGTGGACAGATGAAGATAGTCGGATCAAGTGTTATGTGCTAGCATCCATGTCAAACGAGTTGTAAAGCCAGCACGAGCATATGCCCACTGTCCGGGCTATGATCACTTATCTGCAAGAGTTGTATGGTGAGCAGAGCCGTACTGCGCATTTTGAAATGTCCAAGAGACTCTTCAACCTCAAGATGCGCAAGGAGTAGTCTGTCCATGAGCACTGTATGATAGTGATCAAGGACATTGAGGAGCTTGAGAAGCTCAGACTTGATATGCAAAAAAAATTACAGATGGATCTGATCCTTCAATCTCTTACTAGTTTATATAGTCAATTCATCGTGAATTTTCATATGAACAAATTTGACTGTACTATTCCCGAACTTGTCAACATGTTGATCATAACAAAGGGTACCTTGAAGAGTTTAAGGGGTACTGTTCTCGCTGTGGAGCAGACTTCTTCTTCCAAGAGAAAGTCTATTGGAAGGAAGAAGGCTAAATCCGCAAAGAAGTAGAAGAGAGAGAGCAAGCCAAAGAAGGATGGTCCAAAGGTGGCTGAGGTAAAGGGAAAGTATTTTCACTGTCACACTGAAGGCTACTAGAGGAGAAACTGTCCGAAATACCTGGAGAGTCTGAAGACCAAAAAGGGTGACAAATCTTCTGAAGGTATGCTCATAATAGAATCTAACCTCATGATTTCTTCTACTTCTAGTTGGGTATTAGACTCTGGCTCGAGTGCTCAATGTACCTCTATGTAGGGTTTGATAGAAAGTAGGAGGTTGAGGGAAGGTGATATGATTCTTCGGGTCGGCAATGGAGCAAAGGTTGCTGTAGAGGCCATTGGCACTTATCCTCTTCGATTACCATCTGGTGTTAGATTAGATTTAAAAAACTGTTATTATGTTTCTGTAGCTAGTTGAAATTTAATTTTTGTATTTGTGCTAGTACAGGAAGGTTTTGAAATTAGTTTTAATAAAGACTTTTATTTCATTTATTTACGAAATAAATTAGTTGCACGAAGTCTTTTAATTGACAATCTTTATCACTTGCATGTTGATGCGAATGTGAACCTAAACGAGTAAATAGTGAGTGCCGTTGGTCAAAAGAGATCCAGAGATGAGATTAACCAGAAGTACTTGTGGCACCATAGACTAGGTCATCTTGGAGAGGACAGGATAAACAGATTGGAAAAGAATGAGATCTTTAGCTCTCTTAATCCAGAGTTATATCCAGTTTGTGAATCCTGCCTTCACGAAAAAATGACCAAGTTACCTTTTGTAGGACATGGGGAAAGGATCACAGAGTTACTTGCCTTGGTACACATCGATGTGTATGGGCCATTTGATGTACAGGTAAGGGGTGGTTACAGCTACTTCATTACTTTTACTGATGACCTGTCTAGGTATGGATATGTGTATCTCATGAAATACAAGTTTGAGGTCTTTGAAAAGTTCAAAGAATTCAAACATGAAGTAGAAAAGCAGACAGACGAATCTGTTGAGGTTCTTCGATCTGATCGAAGAGGTGAATACCTTAGTCGAGAATTTCTGAGATATCTTAAGGACAACGACATAGTCTTTCAATGGACCCCTCCTGGAACACCTCAGCTCAATGGGGTATCCAAAAGGAGGAACAGGATCCTATTGGATATGGTCAAGTTCATGAGGAGCTTCACTGATCTACCCTAATTTCTTTGGGGATATGCCTTATTAACTTCTATTCACTTGTTGAATAGGGTTCCTTCAAAGTCCGTTCCTACCACATCGTATGAGATATGGTTCAGTAAGAAGCTGAGTCTGGATTATCCTAAGACTTGAAGATGTCCGATCTATGTCAAGAGATAGATGGCGAAAAAATTGGAGGATAGATCTATTATAGCTCGCTTTATGGGGTATCCAAAAGAATCCATGGGATACTACTACTTTCCACAGGACTATAATATGATTGTGACTCAAAATACCGTGTTCCTGAAAAAATAGTTTATCTAGGATGGCGGCAGTGAGAGGTTAGTAAAACTCGAAGAGAAGGTCTCTAAAGAGTCTAGAGCTATAGATCCTCAGAAACCCGTAGTCCATGAGCCAGTAGTTGATGTTCCTCTGCCATCTCGTAGATCTAGCAGGATCTCCCGACCTCCTGAAAGGTACATAGGTATGCTTACGAAGGAAGTAAAGAAAATGTTCTTTATAGGAGATAGGGGTCATGGTGATGATCCCAATACCTTTGACGAGGCGATGTCTGACATCGATTTTGAAAAATGATTAGATGCTATGAAGTCAGAAATTGATTCGATGCACTCGAACCAAGTCTGGACTTTAGTGGATTCACCTGAAGGTATTGTACCTATTGGATGTAAATGGATCTACAAAAGGAAGATAGATACCGATGGTAAGGTAGAGATCTATAAAGCTAGGCTTATGGCTAAAGATTATAGTCAGCATGAGGGCATTGACTATCAGAAAACTTTCTCATCTGCAGCCATGTTGAAATCCATCTGCACTTTGCTTGCTGTTGTAGCTTACTATGATTATGAAATCTGACAGATGGATGTGAAAACTACCTTCCTGAATGGATATTTCGAGGAAGATATCTATATGGAGCAGCATATGAGTTTCACATCCGATGATGGTAATTACAGAGTCTGCAAGTTGTAAAGGTCCATATACGAATTAAAGCAAGCTTCTCGAAGTTGGAATCATTATTTTGATGAGGCAATCAAATTGTTTGACTTCATCAAAAATGAAGAGGAATCTTGTGTATACAAGAGGATCAGTGGGAGGGCGATCACCTTTCTTATATTGTATGTGGATGATATTCTCCTTATTGGAAATGATATTCCCATGCTGACCACGGTCAAAAGATGGTTGTCCAAGATATTCTCCATGAAAGATCTAGGAGAAGCATTCTATATTCTCGGAATAAAGATCCATAGGGATAGATCTAAATGGATGCTTGGTCTGTCACAAAAGTTGTACATAAAGAAGGTGCTGAAGAGATTCAGCATGAAAAACTCTAAGAGAGATCTTTTACCTTTTAGGCATGGTATTCGTCTCTCCAAGATGATGTGTTTGACCACATCTGAGGAGATTCAGTGCATGAGTAGGATTTCTTATGTTTTGATAATAGGAAGCCTCATGTATGTCATGCTATGTACTCGATCTGATATTATCCTTACCGTGAGTATCACAAGTAGGTATCAGTCGAATCCAGATGAGGAGCACTAGATAGCTGTGAAGAATATCCTTAAGTACTTAAGAAGGACTAAAGATCTGTTCTTGATCTTTGGAGGTGATTCTGAGTTGCGATTCGAGGGTGTATTTTTGTTCAATTTACTAGAAAGATTCTGAGTAATCGATAAATGGAGGCTGAGTATGCTATAGATGTGTAAGATGAATTCTAGTTTTAATGTTAGTTGTAGAACTGGATGTCATGCCATGACACAGTACTGCAAAGACAATGGCACCATAACCCTTGCTAAGGAGCCAAGATCTCACTAGAAGTCCAAACACACAGAGCACCGATATACACGATTATCTTGAAAAAAATATGTCGAAGTGTGAAGAGTAGACTCCACGGATAACGTAGCAGACCCACTGACTAAGCAGTTGAGCCAATCGAAAATGAAAATCCACCTTAAAAAGATGTGACTTAGATTTGTGGTCAATTGGCTTTAGTCCAAATAAGAGATTGTTAGATGTATGTCCTATAAGCTAATATGACTGACCGTGTAATATTTCTAGAGCATAAATTTATACTTAATATATTGATATGATCAATAAAAAGGGCAAGTTTTTTTTTATTCAAGTGTAATATGTCCTTGAATCACCTATGAAATTAGTTTTGATACATATTCTCAAAGTGTTGAGAATTAGAGATATATATTTAATTCCTAAAGGTTTTCGATCATAGGATCATCATGAAGGCGATGATATATCCGGATAGACTGATGCACAAATTACTTTCTTTGAGATAGATGGGTCTCTAATCTACTGTGTAGAGACACAGGACGATAAGTACGGGTGGTTGTTAGAGAATAACTGGCACTAAGCGTGATCATATAAGAGATCACTTGGATTTCTATTCGATCACCAGTGATTATCTCGATGTTATAGTTGTGTGACTGGTCTCTTGACTTGAGATGGTACTGTTACTCGTAGTGAGGCTGCTGGAGTTTGATTGACACATAAATATGGATCTCAATGAGCCCTTGTAGTGGATGTTGACGATAGTTGCTCCACTGTAGGAGTGAGGTGCACATCAAGATAGGATCTATCGACCTTGATAGAGAGGAGTAGTCCTATGAGATTTGAGATACTAAGTCCAAGAGTCTGTGACCACAGCAGTGTGATTGATGAAAAAGAGTTTTCATAAAAGTCACAATTGGACTTGAGCTAATCAATCTATCATATGACTGATATTGAGGTTTGACGATTTATCCATGACCTACCATCTAGTCGGGACTCACGATAGAAGGACTAAATCACACGTTAATTATACCTAGAGGTTCATTTCAGTTCTACTGGGTTGCCACTACATACTGCTAGGTGTCATTGGTGGATTGTAAGAGCTCATTAGGGTTGTTCCAGATCGATAATCTTTGTTGAGTTAGAGTGAAATTGTTCCGATCCATTGAAAAGAGTTTCAATGATACGATGATAGAGATCATTGTATGTCTCACTATCAGATAGAATTGAACCTATGAGGTCACACAACAAAGAGATTAGGCTTGGAATAAGAAATTGAGCTTATGAAGTGTTAATTGGGTTTAAAGAAACCCATTAAGTTCATGGTAACCTTGCTAGCATATGGTTGGACACAATTTCTCTTTCTGTTGGGATTACTTATTTGATAAGTTAATTTTAACTTAATTACCTGCTAATAACCTATATGAATAAGATTCATGAGACTTCAATTGTTGGGTGTCTAAGATTATGGATCACATAAATTAAGGGTGTAAGTCCTTTATGAATCTCCTTGATAGTTATTATGGGGTGCCATCTTGATTTGATCAATTTGAACGTGTCCATTGAATAGAGGACTTTTTGTTTTCATATGGAGCTTCTCTTGGGTGTGTTTTGAGTGTCTAAATATGAGTACAAGGGCTCCAATAGTTGGCGCCTAATGGCTTCCTAATGTAAGTTAGATAACTTAAGTTAATAGGAATCATAATGCAAGTAAGATTTGTATTATATAATTGAATATGATTCAATTCTTATACCTATTTAAAAGGACCTCCCCTAAGATCCTTAGAGCATCAAACCAGCAGTCCCTCACATCTAAAGGCTCTCCCCATGCCCTCTCTTTCTCTCTCTTTCTCTTCTCTTGGGTGTTCTATACACACCCTTCTTGGGATGCACGTCCCAAGGAGTTCCACATCCAAAGGAGTTTGGGTACCTCTTCTTTGCTGGTTTCTAGCATCTGGTAGCAGCACATAATAAGGAGAGACTCTGGAGAAGAGGAGAAAAAGAAGATCAAAGAAAAAGATCAAGTGTTGCTTGCGATCCAGACTTCGTTCAGATTCACCAGGTTGAATTTTGGAGAATCAAAATTCAGATTATAGGAGGTTGTTCCAGGCTGATCTCGAGTGGGTACTCATGTAGGTCAGATATTTGTGCGGCTAATAGAGAGCCTCTTCTCTTCTAGATCCAGTTTTGAAAAAAGAGATTGCGAAACAGGTATGTGATTTGATCACAATTTGAATTTCAGTATATATCAATTTCAGCATATGAAATAGATCTATGTAGTTTTATATTTTTATGCATGCAAAATTCAGATTAAAAATATTTTACTCTTATTCTTTACTATGATGTTTAGAAAATAAAAATTTTAAAAATACATATGCATGCACCAAACCCAAAATTTCAATATAGTTAACTGTGTATCTGTTAATTTAATTGTGTATAGTATTCATTTAACTGTTTACCGTATTTAATTAACTATATACCGTGTTAATTTAACCATATATCATGTTTAGTTAACTGTGTACCGTATTAATTTTACTATGTATAGTATTCATTTACTATATACCATATTAATTAAATTATGTATCATAGTTAGTTAACTATGTACTATGTTAATTTAATGGCCGTTCTATTTAGTGAATAAGTAATCATGAAGAATAATTTAAATTTTATAATATTTTATTTTTAAAAATTGATTACAAAATTGATTGCTAAAATTGATCACAAAATTGATTGCTAAATTTATTAAAATATTTTTTTAATAAATCGATCACAAAAATAGTCGCTAATTATTTTTAAAATTTTTATTAATAAAATCGATCACAAAATTAATTTATAATTATTTTTAATTTTTTAATTAATTTATCGATCGTAATATTGATAGTTAACTTTGTTAAAATATTTTTTTATTAATAAAATTGATTATAAAATTGATAGCTAATTATTTTAATTTTTTTTTAAAAAAAGTCGATCATAAAATCAGTCATAATTTATTTTTTATAATATTTTAATTTATAAAATTGATTGCAAAATCAGTCAAATTTTTACTTTATATTTTTTTATTTTATACTATATTATTTTTATTTTTTATATATTTTATTTTTATTATTTAAAATAATTTTTTATTATTTTATATATAATATATATATTTTATTATTTTTTATTATCTTATTTTTATTTTTTATATATTTTATCTTTATTATATTATTTTTTATTATTTAAAATAAAATTTCACGCTGTTCATGGAGCCAGATGTGGACTGAAGGGCATTTCCGGCCTGTTTCTCATGGCTCATGGTCCTCTCTGTGGATCGATGAGGGCTGATGTCGGTGACATCGAGGAGCACGGTGAGGGGAGGCCGTCGTGGGCGGGCCGACAATGGGAGGCCGTCATGGGCGGGCGGGCCGACGAGGGGAAGAGGGGTTTCCAGCGTCGGAGAGGGGAGGGGGGCCATTGCGTCGTGGGCTGGTGAGGGGAGACCATCGTGGGCGGTCATCGGGGAGGGGAGGGGGGCCGCCACGGGCAGTCGCCGGAGAGGAAAAGAGGGGTTTCAAGCATCGTGGAGGGGAGGGGGGCCGTCGCATCGCGGGTTGGGGAGGGGAAGATG
Source organism: Elaeis guineensis (assembly GCF_000442705.2). Classification (NCBI taxonomy): domain Eukaryota; kingdom Viridiplantae; phylum Streptophyta; class Magnoliopsida; order Arecales; family Arecaceae; genus Elaeis; species Elaeis guineensis. The sequence continues at coordinate 7,308,546 of NC_026000.2, read as the reverse complement.
GGTTTCGGGCGCGGCACCTGCTGGGAGTCTTCTTCGTCTTTTTTTTTTCCTACCTGATGGGGTTTGGAATTTGAAAGGATATTTTTGATATTATTTAAAATTATCTCGCATCAAAACTGTTGGATCATAGTAAATAAGGATCGGGACTTACAGTTTTGATCAACGGAGAGTTTTTGTTATAGTGACATCAATTGAGGGATCAGTAATTAAATATCCATTAATTTTATTAATTTCTTATCATGAGAGGATGGCACTTTCAGTCCTACATTGGTTGTAAGTCAAGAGGTACTTTAATTTATATAGGATTGGAGCATTTTCTCTCCCAAATGAGGCATCTTTTATATAGAACGAACAAAATCTTGCGCATCGGGCATAGAGATCGATCCATCCGATCTATCCGAGCCATTTGATCTCTTGATCGTAACACTTCTTTTAGCGAGTTGGACTTGTCCTAAGATTTTCTCTGAATGGATTATAAAATAATGTTTCTTTTTTTTTTTCAATAATTATATAAGGAGTGACTTTGGGATTCAAACCAAGCATGAATAGATATTTATTAGTAATTTGGTTTACCATTACTCATTTTAAACCAAAGGTTAGAGAACGGTTTATGTGATAAACATGTTTTATAGGGCCATCTAAATGAAGTTTGTTGCCACTAAAAATCTGATCTAATGTATAAGCCGATTTACTTGGTTGAGTTGGAGGAGTGTGTACGCTGTCGAAGCTATTTTGCAATCATAGAAAACAATCGGGATAGTTAAAATATATTCGATCGATTAGAGACCCTATGATGTTAAAGTCAGATAAAATTTTAAAAAAATATATAATAAATAAGAGACATAGAAATATGAGATTAGGATGTTGTGATTTTCCTCTATATGTAGAGGATTTCTGTTCTTGGTATTTATCGAAAAGGTGTAAATCTACGTCATTGGAATGTGAGATTCGTGGACGAGCAGTTGAGCTCTTCACATGTTTGTTGATTGGAGTAATGGGGATATTCTTTTATAGATATGCTATGATTCCTTATTTATTAGTTGATTACTATATTTCTTTTTGATGGACCGGGATTATATCGGGTTGGAATTAATCATATTGATTATTTGGAGTTTTGGTTGGTCGTTAATTTTGTTGGACATGTGTTATTGTTTGGTTTACAAGTTGAGCAGTCAGATGAAACTTTAAGAATGATAAATCCAAACCATATCTAAAATCTTCTCAAAACGTACTGCCGCCGCCCCAATTGCCACCGAGATGCACAAATCTCTCAACGCGACAAATGGTGTTTTTCGTATGAACGTAAGGGGTGCTCTGTGGCATCATGCCTCAAACGGTCCAAATCCATGAGGATGACGCATCAAACTACGAGGGGATTGGAGAATGGGGATGCTTGGTCATTTCTACTCTCTTACGAAATTCTTATTGCACTGCACATGGTGATAGGCACGGAAAGCCCGCCACTCTCCTCTCGTGGTGACCAATCATCGTGCGTGGTGCACAAAGAATCACTCGTACTCTCTTTACCCTGCTCGCCTCCCCTTTTTAGCCGCTGCCGACGTTCTTCATCTCTAAGAACCTTCCTTTCCTCTCCCTTCGTACACCCTCATCTCGATCCCATCTCCTCCACATGCTTTGATTTATTAGTTTATGTGAACACTTCGTGAAGAAGTGCAAATATAAATGTAATTTAAAAATCCCATGAATGAGTCCGAATTTGTATGAACAATCATTATTATTATTATTTTTATATATTTATTGGAACAATCATAGATTCACCCGTTCAATTGTTGTGATTTTGTATTGAATATGATAGGACACCGTTAATAAAATACTTTGAATATAATCCAAGAAAGCTAATATATTTTAGTTTTTATTTTATAAAAAAAATTAAAAAATTGACTTACAAAAAATAGCAAAATCAAAGTTGAAAATTTAGAGGCATGTGCAACATTGTCTTAAGACGTTTTTTTGTCTTCGTGAAATATTCAGAAATATTATTCCAAGATACGACTGAAATTCTTTCGTCTGTGAGTACGATCATAGAGAAAATTGATGAAAATCCTTTTAGCACTCAAGAAGAAGCAAAGAAAAAGAAATATTATAATGAAAAAGATAAAATAGAAGAATGGAGAAATAGTTTAGAAGGTTTTGGATGCCTTTTTTATATTAGGTCCCAAGTGGGCTTTTATAGCCAACCTATTATGACAGTTTGGGCTGGTCCATTAAGGCCAGAAATAAGCTCCTAACTTGCAAAAATTTAAGAGTCTAACATTTAAATATTAAAAGCCAAACATTTAAAATATTAAAAATCCAATGATCAAAAAAAATTGAAATGATAATTAAAAATTTAAACGGTCAAATAAAAATTAAGAAATAAAATTTTCTGATTTGCAAAATGCTAAGACTGTGCCAACACCTGTGTACACCAATTCAAGACAAAATACAACAGATACTTTACTTCTACCAAAGACTAGATAGAAGCATACATCGTGTACAAGTAATTTGAAATCATAAAACTAAAATCAATAAGCTCTAAGTCTTTGGGGAGAATTGAGCCATTAGAAAGTGTGGATATAGTCTTTCCAGCTACAGATTTGGTAGAAGCAACATTAAGAAAAAAAGCTTCATTTGAAGGAAGAATAACGTCATCAACCAAGATATTGTTCGAGTCACTGAAGAGATAAAGTAATAATTCTAATTTTATTTCAAATTCTATTAAATTCAGGAAGCATTTTCTACAAAATTCTAAATTCTACAAGAGATTTTTTTAAAAAAAATTATTTTAAAAGCTGGTCGCATGCCAGGCATATGGAAAGGCTGCAATGGACTCAATTAACCCAAAGTATATCCTACAGAACCATTTATGCAAATTTCCATTGATGCCGCCGGACTAGGTGACTATGGAAAAGTTCTTAGGCTACTGAAACAGGTGGAACATCCACGCGAGGAACAACCAGCAGGGACGGAGAAGTATATGCACGCTTGCCACCTGCATTGGTTTACGCACACCCAGGCCAGGTGTGTGCATGCTGTCTTGCTCTTCCCGAGGATAGTTTTTACGTACACTTCCCCTGCATGGTAAATGGTGCTAATTGTAGTATAGTGCTGACAACTTTGCTGTAATGATGAAATTTATATGAAGAGATTATTTTAATACCAGTGTAGGGGAGGCTTTGCAGCTTAATTGGTCAAACTGAAGTGTGTAATGTGTTTCCATGTCTTGTCTACTGCAAGACGTGAATGCGTGCTATTCTTGTTAGGTATCGATAAATCAATGAAAAGTAACATAGTTAAGAGGGATTAATGCAAGTGTAATATTGCCATATTGGTGAAGATGGCCATTTGGTAGAATGTCTACTGTTATCTGATAATGTGTATTCTTTGCATATTACTCGCTGTAGGAGCCCATACCTTTAATGGTTAAAGAGTGAAAAGCAGGAAAAACTTTCATTTTAGTATCAGATGCTAGTTTTTTTTTTTCTCCTCAGTAAAATATAAAAAAAAAATGAAAGGTTATATAGTTAAGATAGAGGGGCAAGGAAAAATGAAAGTTTTTGACTCAACAAGCATGCCAACTAGTACAAAAATAAAAAGAAATTGGGACTCAACTACAAAATCTGAAAACTGGGCAGATAACTAACACATAGGACTTTCGACTGAAAATTCTGAAATATCAAATATTAGGTTGTTTGGGTCTTTGACTGCAAATTCAATGGCTCCTATGAGATTTGGCAGACTCCGACTGATCATAATATCTGCTGGTTATATCTTGCACTTTATTAATTTTCCTTCTCTGTTTTGATCCTTCGTCTTCTTCTCTATATTCCACATGTTTCTAATCTAAGCACCTACCTAGTCCTTCATCAAGCTAGATCAACAAAGAGTTTGGAATAAATGAGATGTGCTAAGGACATGAAAGATCTTTGAGTAAAGCCATTGTTTTTCTCCACTTAAGCTTTGGATTTAACAGGTCATCCATGACTTGGTTTTATTGGATTTTTTAAAATTCGCATGCATATCTTTTTTTTTTTTTAAAAAAAATTGTTAAGAATAATGGTGGGAGCGCTCCCATGATCGATTCATATATTTGAAAAACACTTTCCAAGTTTCAAATACAACACCTCCTCCCAAATGGACCTAGGGTACAACATTTATACTATACATTAGCATGATTTTCCCTTAGGAATAAGCTGATGATGCCGACAAAAGTAGTTGAACACTATGAAGCTACCTTTGCTAGAAGTTTAAAACCATGTTTGATGTGGATATCCATGTATGAATCATGTTAATTTGCTAATAAAGTTTTTCAAAACAAATTCCATAATAAATGCTATGAAGAAGGTATAATAATATACTGAATTCGTTCCTTACCCCCTTCATCTCCCCCCCCCCCCCCCCCCTCTCTCTCTCTCTCTGATTGAATGGTCTTCTCTACACTCAAAAAGATTGAATGGTCATCTCTTCTCTCTATAGCATTATAACAGTATAAAAGCACATTCAAAATTTCGAAAGACCGAGAACCGAGGGCCAATGCATTGCCCATATTTGAGTTCTAAATGACAGTCCCAATGGGCCCAACCCTTTGGGTCCAGATGTAGATAAGATCCCTGGGACAAAGCTAGCCTTTCGCATGGGTCCATCTCAGCACAAAGTTCAGAAGATCCCATTGCTCTCTTGTCCAAACAAACGTAATGGCAAAAATAATGAGGCCGAGGCAGCACAAAGGAGCCGACAGCCCCCTGCTAAAGCTCTTGATGCTTGGAATAAAGGGCATAAGCAAAGAAGAATACCAAAAGAAGCATCTTGGATGTTTTACTCCCTTTCCCTTCCCATCTCTCTCCTCTAACCGATGACTAGAAAAGCATTTTTTTGACTAGATTCTCTGTCATTCTTCTTGGAGATGAACGGCTAGTGCTCATCTCTCATGTGGCCCTATGTGGCATCAAGTATAGTTAATTAGGTTTCTGAGACGAACGATAGCCATCCATCTCCAAGATGGATGATATGACAATTATTTAGAGCCAGCTCTATATAGTGCAAAATATACACCACAAAAAATCCGAACTCATAATATTCAATCCTCGACGAAGTAGTTATTGGCTCATTTAATGATTGGCCCCACCTAAACTATATGCAGTGCAAAATATATACCACAGAGGATTCCAACTCATAATATTCGATTGCTGACAAAATGATTGTTGGCTAATTTAATGATTGTAGCAATCTAGGACCCACAGAAACTATTAATATCTAGATTTGCTCAACATACATATGCTTCCGTACACCCTCTTCATTTAAATTCCAGCATCCTCGTCAAACTAAAAAATCCAAATCGGCATATGGCAAGTCTAAAAAAAAATTTTGTACTGTAATGTCTCTTAATCCACATGAATTATGAAACAAATTTATTTTGATATTATTTGTAATAATTTAGAATCTTACTAAAGAGGGAATAGCTGCAAGTTATTATTTAAATTATTTGATTCCATATAGGTTCTCAATCTCTCTCATGTACGACTGATACAGGAGAAAACATAAAACATTGCAATCTCGACCTGGAACCTGTTGGGTGTCGGCATGCCGCTTGAGCTGCACTCGCAGTGGGCTGGCCAGGGGATCGATCGAGAATGGTCTCTTTAGAGGCCTTCCTCAAGTACCGGTCCACCGACTCAGAATCTATACAGATCGATAAATAAAATCTGAATGTTTAATTAAAATAAATTATTGCGATGTTCCCCGTGGATGCTCGAGCAATCTGATAATTCTGCCGATCGAGTGTTCGACCGTCAAAATAAAGTTGGTTAAGGCCAATGATTAGGCCATTCAACCAAGTGTGGCATCAGGATATGCTTCGTGGCGGTGGAACCGTCAGTTCTCACTTCTCAGCCTCTACATGTTTGATTTGGATCCAGTGGACCCTAGGGAGGCCTGTTACTCTGTTGAAATGCCCCTAGTTGTAATCAATGCGCATTAATCATTGCATGAAAAGATGGTTATTCCCAATAGTCTGCTTCCTCTACTATATTGTTAGCCTACGCTTGCATGATTCATCCTAGAAATCACAGAGATGCAAAGTTATAAATTCCTAGTTATCATGAACAAACTCTGGCTTCACTGGTTCATCTTGATTTGTGTTTTACCAGAAAATTAAGTAAAACCTCAGAAAAGAAAAAGAAAAAGAAAAAGAAAACCAAGTAGATCGCTGTCTATGATTTATCTAGTATAAAAACTGAAAGACACCTTAGAACATGCTCTCTCACATTTTCTGATAAAGACGAAAGATGAACAAGTTGGTAACATATATAAAACCTAGATTATGTAACTCAAGACTCTAAACCATGATAATCCTGTGCCTGCAGAACTAATTTTTGTAAAAGCTAATGGGAAATTTCATGCTTGGTATGTCTGTACTACTGAATTACACATGGTTTTCTCAGTGCCTGATTCTCGAATAATTGTTCACCTAAATTTTAACCCTTCAAAGATTCTTAAAGTGATAAACTTTTTGGTCATGACTAAAGTAACACTTTTTACCTGGGAAGCCTAATACGTGTTCTCAGATTTGAATTTGATTAGTTCCAGGGTTAAATAGAAGGCATCTAGAGAGAGAGACATAACTTTTTTTTTTTTTGATGATGAGAGAGAGAGAGAGAGAGAGATCCCATGCTTTGCATTGACGTCAGTTGGAAGAAATACTGATGACCATATAATATTAGAGAGAAGTTTTTTATATCCTCGGGAAAGATGACATGCATTATTCACCACAAACAAACATTAAAGGAGAGGAGGAAGAATTCTCTGGAAGTTCAACAACAATGGGACTTTAAAACCTCTAATCAAACTCCAAGACCTCCAAATTGACATCAACTCTACGGTCTTCACAGCCCATGTAATTAAACTGAGAAGAAAGACAAAAAGGACAAGAACCACAGCTCAACCCACAAGAACTAATCTAGTTTGAGTTTGAACTCAACAACTAAGACATCTAAACTACATCATCACTGCTTCACATGCTTCTAGCAAGCATCTCTTGGTACCTCCTGTAGGACTCCTGCTTCTCCAACCTAAATTTCTCATGGCACCTTGCAATGAACTTCTCCGCCAGCCGGTCTATCTCACTCCCATACTCATCCCCCACTGAAGCCTCGGAATTCTTCTCCTCAAGCCAATGGAGGTACCCAGAGAGTGCCGGCTCCATGTCTTCATCACCCTCCTCAGTGGATATTATGGAATTCCACGTCGAGTCGTAATACATGCGACTCATGTCGAAACCCTCCATGCTTGTGGGCTCTGGAACCGGTATCACATGTGACGAGGACCAGTTGAAACGCAGCCTAATGGAGCTAAGGAGCTTCTTCTTTTTCTTCCCCCTTAGCTTGATGGTGTGGTTGGTGGCCAGGGTGCTCTTCTTGTTGAGAAGCTCCATGACCATGGACTTGGCATTGGTGATGGCTTGGACGACATGGCAGACGTGCCGGAAGACATAGGCTTGAAGGAGGGCTTTTATCTTGCGTGAGGTTGAACTTGGGCATGGTGGTTTCACAGTGAAATCATAGAGAGAGCGCAGGGAATGTAGATGGGGTTGGCGAGCCATGAGGTCCAGCACCTTAGTTTAGGACACCCATGGCTTTATAAGCAAGTTGGGCCACACATTTGCCACTCCAGTGGAACGAAATAACCGAACTGACCTTTTTCTGAAAGAGATGGTTGGCTTCTTTATCCATATGTATATAGCCTTTTAGCTCTAGTTTAATTTGTTAACTCACAACATACCTTCTTTAGGGAGAGAGTAAGTGTTAATTAATCCTTTTTGTGGATCTAAAAGACAGCTAGTCGAATGCCAAGGTGCCAGTTCATGGACGTGGCTATTGTTAGTTCTTGCAACATAATTAAAAATTTGTGACATTGTAAATATATAGATCGACAATGTTATTTGAAATTTACAAAATATATATATATGTACTTTTGGTAACTTATCCTTCTAGTTAATTAATGTGGATGCTGGTATTACTTTTAAGGGTTCTATATAGGAGGTCTTGATGATGGTTGGGAAGGAGGAGAAGATTGGTGTGGCTTCCCTTGACATTAGCATATTTGGAGAGAATATCTAGAACAAAGGAGAAAAAAAGGGAATGGGAGCAGTAATAGTAGGTGAACCCTAAACCACATGGAAGATATACCAAGCACATGGAAAATCGTGAGACATAGCTTCCTTCTTTTTCCTTCCATATTCTCCTAAGTCAAACAGCGTCTGCAAAGCAGTCCAAAACACTCACTTTCTAGGTTTGAGATTCCTTTGAAAGGTAGCCATGATTACTTACCTAAGTAGGGGAAAACAAAGGAAATAAGCTCATTTTCCTAATGGTGCTTAAAGTAATTACCATTTCTTAAACTCTTTCTGCCTCTGTGTGCGTGGGGCAGTGGGTGGAGGGGGGAAAAAAAAAAACTATTCTTGCATGTGCTTAATTAGAGATTACATTAATTTTTTTTTGTAAAAAAGAGAAAGATTAGGCTTAGAGTGTAGACTACGAATTGTTTGAAACCCTTCCTTGGGCATGTAAAAACGAATAAGAGGGTTGTATTTATCAACCCATTTTTGTTGATTTACAACATGTTGGAATGATGCTTACCTTTCATATCTAAGAACAAATATAATAAGTACTAACATTTATGTCACATGAGTTCTAAGCCTCATTTGATTATATTAATGGAGAGATCAATTCGTTGTGGAATACCTAGCTATCACCCTTTGGAATAAAGATGAAATTATGAGAGGACAAAAAAAATATTTGTTGCATTATACGTTGGTGAATAATTGTGGAATCCTATGCCGTCTAACATGAAAAAGAAAAGGAGATCGAGATTGCGCAAAGGAATCCTATGCCGTCATCAGCTTTCTTTAATTACTTCCATTCAAACTTACTGAATTAGCGCGCCCAACTAAAAAGGTACTACTATCATATAAGCTTTTTTACCGCATCTTCTATCCAAATGCTAGGTTTTTGTCACATCTTACATTAATCAAAGTGTGTGTATCAAAATGACCAAAGAAGCCTCCTCACGGAGAGAGAGAGAGATTTGTTTGTTGTTCTTTTCAGAGGAGTGGAGGAGAATGGAGTTTCAGAACAGCACACTTTTATTTTCCATTTGATGGCATCATTATTTGATTCCATAGATGGCATGGGCTATGAGTTTCTAGAATTCTAGCCATTCGATTGAGGCCGCATTTGTTATTCATCCATTTGGTGTGCTCAGGAAAAGAGAGGCTCCGCAGAGATGAGATCTTTCTGTACTTCAAAATGACATCACCCCGGCAATCACGGCGGAAGACGGAAAACGGCCCCAGCCTTCATCATCTGTACGCTAACCTGTTTGTATTCATAGACACAAAGACGAAAATAATTTTCTTCTTTTTAGTAAAAAAAAAAAAAAAAAACACGTTATTTTTAGTAAACTTTTTTTTAAAAAAAGTAAAATATTACTATTTGTAGTAAAAATAGTAGTTGTACTCGTTCTCTCTGGTTACACCAAATCTACTGTGAATCATAGTTTTAATTTATTAGTTTATTTTCTTTGAAAATGCAGCACAATTGGACTGAATGTTCTATAGAAATTGGATATGTTGGCCTCCCTGATCTATATTATTTTAAAGATCCATTCTAATCTTAGCCTAAATCCCATCCTTATTCTCTATATCTGCAGGAGAAAAAAATAACCTCCATGTTTTTTTTTTTTTCCTTCCACCGGATTTGGGTCGTAGATCTATTGAATTGATATGGGCTACTCAAATGGATTGCCAATCCTGCTGAATTTTCCAAAGAAATTCTTATTTGATAGCTATCTCAAAAGTGTGACATGATAACTGACAAGTGTCCTATCACACACTTCATCCCGTTTTCAGACTAAGCTTCAGGGTCGCATGGACAAATGGGACGCATGCAACAAACACAATCATGCCTAAATCTCAGCCACCGCCGGTTAAGGTTGCCCACTCAGTGAGTGCAGGAATAAAAAACAAGCTAATACTGCAAGATCTCTAATATGCACCCTAACAGGTTGCCCACTCATGGATTCTATTATTAAATTACAAGGGCACAGAGATTAATGTTGCAGCAAAAAGCAATCCGTGACAGCCCAATTGACCTCTTTAATAAGAAAGAACCAATTTGGGATCAAAAAGCTTCTCAATCTTGAGGCAGGTGAAACTAGATTAGTCCAACCTCAAGTCAAGTTAATTCCCTTGATTTTGAGTTCGGTCACTTCCCAGGTGTCTTTCCTTTGGTGGAATGCCTCCTCGCCTGACATGAAAGTATGACTTCCGGTGAACATGGAATCTAAGCAAGAAGAGGTCAGCGACGCAGGGCATGGAAAGTGAAGTGAGAAATGGAGTAATCTTCGCAGTCTTATATCACCTGTGTTTTTAATAAACAATCACTACCCTCGCGCTTTCCTCATCAAAAGGTAGGAGAGATAATTTATGCACATATTTTTTATAATAACCATAGGATTTCGATTTGTATATCTTTTATGGACTTCTTCTGGGATAATGCTAAACCATGTTTGTCTTGATGACTTTTAATATGTCATGATTCATATTACAAGAATATTAAACACGCGGTCGCTCCATGGGCTTGCGTGTAAGGGTAAAAGTTGTTGAGTGGTCCTATAATTTACAGTCCCTCTCCTATTCACCATCATTGCAGGTTGTGTATGGTTGAGAGGGACTGGAAGTTAAAAAACACATCGTCACCAATCACCATCCCATGGATCGAGTGTTTAAAAAATGGTTAAGAGGGGTTTATTTTTAGAGTCAGGACCGGTCAATAAGTTCCCCAAATTTTATTATTATTATTATTATTTTACCAATAAGATGACCGGTTAAACCTCAGATTTTATTGAAAGAATAGTCAAAACAATCTGCAAATATACAATAGAAACGGGTTATTTTGTTGCCCAATAAAAAGAGCAGTTGTGTCTCAGATTCTATTGAAAGAACTATCAAAACACTCGGCAAATACAAGATAAAAAGTGTTAGAATTTGACATCTCAAAATTCAATCTACATTGAGCTTACAGCGAGGTCCGCGACGACGAACGGAATCCAACGAATCTAAGATCAGTCCAAACGGAGTCCGGATGAAGAAGTAAAGCAGAAAAAAAGCCCGGAGGAGATGGCATAGCCCACGAGGCGGTGGAGGCCGGCGGCGGGCTGGCGGAGGCCGCGGCGGTGCTAGTGCGCACGGTGGCACACAGCCCAGCATGCAGATGCACGGATGTATGCGGCCTAAGCCCAAGCGGGCGCATGTAGGGCGCATTCTGCACAATCTCACATAGTCCATCGTGGACTGCCGATCCATGGAAGGAGGCATAGACCGCGAGAATATTTCTTTCACGTTTCTCGCGGTCCACCGTGGATTGAATATGATTTCTCTACATTTTTAGGGGTATTTGGACATCGTATCGCATAAGATTTTGTGTGGGACGCACGACCGGAGGGCCTGGGATACATGCGGCTTAGATCCAATGGACAAAAGTCTATTTGAGCTATGATAGGACTCCTACATCGAGTCAAATTGGGATTCAGATCTTTAAAAGACCTGTGGCAGAACAAAGGGGACAGTGGTGTGGTTGTTTCGGCAGAGGATCCAAAGTTGCAGCAGACCGAGAGGCACCGACAGAGAGCAGGAGTAGAGTTCTTTAGGTAGACTATCAAGCAGTGGACAGCGGTCGCTTCAAGGGTTCAGGAGGTCTTCCTAGAGAGAGGCTTTTGTGAGAGAGAGCTTTTTGTAAGGGAGAGATTAGACGTACGAGGGTTGAGGGTATAATCTTCTCTTATAATTTTTTTTTTCTTATAGAGAAACTTGCATGCCCCGTGGAGGCGAGTCTTTTGGCTGATCCACGAATTTGATTATTTTTATTTTATTTTTTCTTTCTTCCTGTTATGATGCATGGTATTGAATATGTCATATGGAGGAGGTGTCCTAGCCAGACAGCCCCAATAAGTGGTATCAGAGTAAGGTGGTACCAGGATGTATAAGATTAGAGATAGAGAAGATATATTCAATTAAGATGGAGATCAATAGGTTTGATAGAAAAAATAATTTTTTTTGTAGCAGGCAAGGGCGAAGGACGTACTCATCCAGCAAGGGTTGATCGATGATTTCTTGTGTGACAAAAAGCTGACTACCATGAAGGTGCAGGATTGGAGGCGGTTCCAAATATAGGCGGTAAGTACGATCCGCTTGTACTTAGCAGATGAAGTGGTGATTCATGTGCTTGGTAAGACTTCTCCGACGGTGCTGTGGTCGAAGCTTGAGGAGTTGTATATGGCGAAGTCTCTCACCAACACTATCTTCTTCTGGAGACAGTTCTATCAGCTGCAGATAACTGAGGGACAAAGCATACAGGAACATCTCAGCTACTTCCAGAAGGTCCTCACCGATTTTCTCAATGTTGGCAAAAAAGTTGAGGAGAAGATTAGGGTGGGTCTTGCTAGCATTGCTTCCCCCTTCGTATGAATCCTTAGCGACTGCTCTTTTAGTGAAAAAAAGCACCATTAAGATGGATGAGGTCATCATGTTGATTCTTCAAAATGAAGTTCTCAAGAGGAAGAACCCAGCTTCGAGCTCAAGTGGCAGCTCAGCTTTGATGGTTTCTGAAATAGTAGGAGGCGGTAGATAGAGTGATAAAAGATCGTGGCAAGGGCAGTCTAAATCCAGGATGAGGGATTTGAGCAAGACCAAATATTATCGGTGTGATGAATTGGGGTATCTAGCAAGAGATTACTCTCAACTTAGAGATCGGACGAGGGCTACTACAACGACGGTCAATAGCAAGTTAGAAGGTGATGTCTTGGAGATATCTGACAAGGTATCTACTTTTTTCCAGCAGTAGATTTTAGATTTTGCATGCACCTATTATATATGTTGCAGAGAGGAGTAGTTTGACTCCCTGGAGAGCAGTGAGGGTACTGTTTATCTGTTGGATGGATCAGGTTGTACGATCAGAGGTATCGAGACGATTAGCTGGAGGACACATGATGGTGCAATGAGGAGATTGGGGGAGGTTTGATACATACCTGATTTCAGATAGAATCTTATCTCACTGAGTAGACTAGATTCGAGAGGCTATAAGACGGTAGCTGGTGGAGGAATCCTGAAAGTGTTACATGGTGATAAGGTTCTTCTGGAGTGGAAGAAGAGAAAGAGAGGACATTACTACCTGACGGGGAGCTCAGTGCGAGATAGAGCTTTAGAAGCTAGGAGAAGCCCACAGTGAGGTGGAGCTCCAGGTGGAGAAGGATTGGGTACGAGATACGATACTGAGAGGATGAGAGGCGATATCGCAGGGTGAGATTCCTATTGTCACAGGATGATACCTGAGCATATCTCAAGTCAGGAAGAGCATAGCGTACGATAAAGATAAAATCGAATGGCCTAGCTTGACTTTCATGTTTGTCCATCCATGATCAGTAGGCAATTGCCCTAAGGCATGGAGGTCAGGAGATCCAGAAGCTCTTAAAGTTAGGAGAAAGTCAAATATCGAGTTGAGGTGGAGATTGTTAGGATTTGACGTCTCAAGATTTGATCCATACTGAGCCCACAGCGAGATCTGCAATGATGAACAGAGTCCAACGAACCCAAGATCAGTCCAAACGGAGTCCAGATGGAGAAGTTACACCATAAGAAGTCCGGAGAAAGTGGCACGGCTCACGAGGTGGTGGAGGCCATGGTGCTGTGAACGTGCACGGCGGCACGCGGCCTGACCGCGAGCACGCAGCCCAGTGCACGGATGCACGGGCGCATGCGGAGTGCGGTCCAGGTCCAGACGGGCGCACGTAGGGCGCATCCCATGCGATCTCATGCGGTCCATCATGGATCGTCGATCCACGGAAGGAGATGTGGATCGCGAGAACCCTCATGTTCCTCGTGGTCCACCGTGGATCGAACATGATTTTCCTGCATTTCCAGAGGTATTTGGGCATCATATTGCACTAGATTTTGTGCAGGACGCATGATCGAAGGGCTTGGGATACATGCGGCTGAGATCCAATTGACAGAAGTCTATTTGAGCTGTGATAGGACTCCTACATTGGGTCTAACTGGAATTCAGGTCTTTAAAAGACCTGTGGCAGAACAAAGGAGACAACGGCGTGATTGTTTGGCAGAGGATCCAGAGCTGCAGCAGACCGAGAAGCGCCGACAGAGAATAGGAGCAGGGTGCTTCAGATAAACTATTCGCCAGCGGACAGCAATCGCTTCAGAGATTTAAGGAGATCTTTCTAGAGAGAGAGCTTTTGTGAGGGAAAGCTTTTTGTAAAGAAGAGATTGGGTGTACATGAATTGAGGGTGTGATCTTCTCTTGTAATTTTCTCTTTTCTCATAGTGAAGCTTGCATGTTCCATGGAGACCAGTCTTTTGGCTAATCCACGTATTTAATTATTTCTATTTTATTTCTTCTTCCTTCTTGCTGCAATGCGTGGTATCGAAAAGATCATGTGAAGATAGTATTCTGGCCAGACATCTCCAATAAAAAGAGTTATATTATTCTCTGATAGGAGAAGAGCGATCGAGTCTCAGATTTTATTGATAGAACAATCCATATATAGAAAGGAACACTGGACGCTTTATTAAACAGGCATGGCTCAGTGAGATCAGTCTGTGAGCAAGCGTCACAGTGTTTCAATTCCTGGTCGATCCTATGTAATACCAGACAACTCGATGAACGCACAAGTTATGGAACAAGCTTTAAGGACTGAGGAATGCTTTGAACGGATGATTACCCCACCTCTGGTTGTTGGTTCTGCATTTGCTGGTTCTTTACGGGAGCAATAATGGCTTAGACTGGAAGAAGACGTCGCCGACTCTTCGGTGGGCAATTTGTGTTACCTTGGTTTCTGTATGCACTGTGGGTGTTTTTGTTTTTGTTTTTTTTCCATTTTCGGTCTTTAGGAAGTCTCTGTAGTAGTTCTGAACCTGTAATCGGCTACTCTGTCATGTGAACGGCGGCGACGTTTTTGACCTCTCCGTAAGTATCTTTTACTGTTAATGAGGTGGATTATGCTCAAAAAAAAAAAAGAAAGAGAAAAGAATGGTCAAAGTTCTTGATTGAGGTCTTTGCTGCGAGATAGTCAGCTTGTTGGTTACCTTCCATGCAAATATAGGAAGCCTTGAAAAAATTCTGGTTGTCCACAATTAAGACATATCCCACTGCCTTGACGAACAGAGTGCATTAACCCACAAAAAAATGAGCATCCAACAAAATCTCAGTGGATGAACCTGGCACCCCAGCGTTTCCAGTGACCGAACCGTCAAAATTTACCTCAATTAGGTCAAGAAGCGCGAACAATCCATATCACAGTCCAACCATGTTGATGTAATGAGACGCCATTTCTCAGAACACCGACCGTCGACTGTAGGAAGGGGACTTTTCATTTTCTCTAGATGCGAGCCTTTTCTCTTTTTTTTTTCTCCTCTGTTCTAACCGGGAGGTTGGGAGCATGTGATCACAATTGGTCTCTCTTCACTAGCTTGCAGCCTGGGACTTTGTGATGGGTTCATTCCCTTCTTGACACGCCAATAATGATCACTATCGGCCCTGTTCACAACCCTTTATACTGCTGTATTTCTCCACTCTCATCTCCTGATCTTTTCTATCCTATAGTCTTTCCATCAAGTAGTCAGTCAAGAAACGACCAAAACCTCTTTAAATTAAACCTCACGTCTCGACAATTCACAAGCTGCATGTGTTTGCATATGCTACACGTGTCACCGAAACCTACGGACCCGAATTTGACTTGGACTCGGTCGAGTCCCTACCTGTATGTCAAGTCAAGATATGGGTTTGATTTTCATGAACCCTGCAGGCCTGCTTGACCCGATAGTATACCAATCTATGATATAAATTTAATATTTAGATTTTCATGTTTGTTATGAAGCTTATTAATTATGTTTTTATTTTATGTTAATAGTGAATAATTTTAAGGATTCACTTCCAGTCCCGATTCATACACGATTGGATCCACCAACGTAGACCTACTCAATCCAAACCCAGCCCAATAGGACACCCGCTAACAACAGAATAGAAGGCCTCCGAAATGGTTATAGTGTTGCTAGGTTGCTGCTTTAATTCAGCCATTTTGAAATTTAATTTGACCAATGATGGACCTAACGATTTAATAAAGTTGTTGATTAGGATTAAGTTTGAAGCATCGATCCAGTTCTCTCTCATGAATTTGTTTTGGCCCATCAAGTCTTGCATCATAGAAAATTGAAGTCCGCTAGCAGAATTTTAGATCCAGCCCAAAGTCCAATTTCAATCAGCTGATTAAACTTAATCCCAAATCTATATCTGTTCTCTGCTTAAAAAATCAGACCTCTTCTTTTTCTTTGGTAACAATCAGACCTCTTCTTAGATCGCATCCTGCTTAACTAATCCAAAGCATAGAAAAATATATTGGTTTAATCTCAGCATGAATTGATGTGCATCCCAAAACCCCGCACTTTGAGCAAATAGGACAGTTAAAGACCTAAATCTCTGACCAATTCAACACGGCTTAAGCACATGTCATCGAAAGTCATCTACATCTTTTATTATTATTAGCCCATCTATTGCTCCTACAATCAAGCAATCAATTACCTCCATCTTTGCTATGCCTCATAAGACAGGAGTTTGAAAATATTTGGGAGTCCCTATTTCTAATACTAAATTGCACCCAACCCAACTGATTTTACTTTTCTTATTGAAAAATTCTGACTAAAATTCAGTCTTGAAAATGGAGAGCTCTTTCATTTGTTGGTAGAGTTACTCTTGTACAATCGGTACTGGCCTCCATTGGGATGTATGCCATGGCCTTGCTTCCTGTTTCAACTTTTGTTTTAGATTATTTTGAGTGGGAATTTTGATCGTTTTTATGGGGGCACTCCATTTCTTGGAGAGGTGCTTATCTAATCTCTTGGGAAATCATTTGTTCCTCTAAGAATGCCGGTGGGTTGGGCTTCCTCTCCCTTCGTCAAAGACAAGCTTTCCTATTGGGTGAGCTAGCCGCAAGTTGGTCTTACAACTCTCTTCTTTGTGGGCCCAACTGGTTTATTCCAAATATAGATTTTATCCTTCCTGGGTTGCCTATAGACCACCCACTCGTAGCTCCCCTATCTGGTGGAAATTGCTGCTATTAGGAAACATATTCAGTTTCAGTTTATGTGGCTAATTGGCAATAGATCGTCAATAAATGTGTGGACTGATTCTTGGCTGTAGAATGTGCCTTTGTCTCATTGGCCTTCGTTTGCCAATGTTAACATTGAACTGGAGGCTTATACGATAGCTGATTTTATTTTACCTGATAAAATATGGAATATTTCATTATTGGCCTCTATTTTTAATACTGAGATGATGACCATAATTATTTCTATGCCTCTTGCACAAGCTTTTTGGTTTGATCAGTTAGGTTGGGCTCCTTCAAAATCTATAATTATTTCTTCTAAAGATATTTCTGCAGCTCTTTTTCCATCTCCTTCTTTTACATTTGCATATCATTTTGCCTGGATTTGGCAACTATGTGTTCCCAAGCGGGTAAGATGTTTTTGTTGGAAACTTCTTTGGCAATGTTTACCCACTAAAGAACTACTACCATACAGACATATGTTGCACTCTTCTTCGCCTCAGTGTGATTTGCGTGCTGCTTCTGTGGAGGACTGACAACATGTAATCATCACGTGTATTTGCGCAACATTGTTGGCTTCTTTTATGGTATCACTTTGGATGTTCTATCCCTTCTTCTTTGCCGGAATTGATAGCATACCTGGCTAACTCCAGAGTGGAGAAGAAGGGTAAGGCTATTGCTATATATATGGCATGTCTCGTTTGGATGGCAAGGAATCAGAGAATATTTCAAACTCAATATGCCCAACCATTGCATCTTCTTCGGTTGTGTTCTTGCTTCTATAAAGATCGGTTCGATACACCACAAGCTTCTTCGCATGCAGTGATCTCCCAGTCAAGGCACTGGGGTAGTCTCAAGCTGTGTATGCAGCATCCTTTATCTAACAACCTAATTTCCTGGATACCCCCTCTCTTTGGAGTGATCAGTGTTAATTTTGATGGAACAGTAACTTCGCAAAGAGCAGCAGGTGGGTTTGTTATTCGTGACCCTGAAGGGTCCATGCTCTCGATTGGGGGTAAACTTATCTCTTATTCATCAGTTTCGTTTTTGCAGATCTTATTGGTGCCTGGCTAGGCATCAAACACCTTGTTGATCATTTCCATGTTCAAGATGTTTCGATTCAAGGGGACTCTTCTGTTGTTATCTCTTGGCTTAATGATTTGTCACATAATAAAATGTATCTTTCCCCCTGGATGCAAGATATAAAACTGTGGGTTACTCATTTTCAATCCTTCAAAATTTCTCATATATGTAGGGAGGGCAATCAAGCAGCAGACTGGGCCGCTAACTTTCCCTTGTCAGGTGACTTCTCTTTTAACTCTACTCACCTGAGTCAGCATCCAGACTTATTCCGTATTTTGAAGGCCGATGCCTATCCCATTGCTTTTCCAAGACATGGCTGTTAGAGTGAATTGTTATTTTGCAAATATTATCTTTGGGGCAGTGCTCGGCTTGATCTGTGATGAGTATTCCATGTTCAGCTTGACTAAATTGTTCCTTACAGTCCAATATATGTTTCTGAGCAGCTTGGGCTCCTATGGTTGCTGGATTTTCTTGCTCTTGCTCTCTGCTTATCAAATTGCATTACATGGTTCTGCTTGGTAGATTTGCATTTTCTTTTCATTACCAGTTGGATTTTTCATATTTCTCAGGACTTCACTTTATCAATTTCAGCTGTGGATGGAATCAACATTTTTAACTCAGCCATTCTCTGTTTTCTTTATTGAAGTTGATGCATGTGAAACAAATCGTTTATGCAAATGTTACTTCTCTAGAAGGAAAATTTATGTTGTTCAAAATGTTGTTGAGAAATCATTTAAGCTTCTGATATTCATTGTTATTGCTGAAAACGAGAAAGCTTCTTTGAGTTTCAGGTGCCAGGCTAAACAAATAGCTTCAGATGGGATAGCTCTTTCATTCTTGTGCAGGTTGTTTTATAAGCTTAAGGAGCAGCTTCAGGGTTATTGCGCAATCTGGATTGCAACTCTTAACACAAATTCTGCTCTATGTACTGCTCCTTGGTACACTTTTCATCAGTGGGATACTTCATTTCATATTATTGCTTTTATGTGCAAGACCAGCTTCTATGTTGGATGTGGTTTATATCTGCAGGCTTCTTTCCTCTGTTCAAAATTTGGAAGGGTGCAATGCAGTTAAGCTGTGCTTTAAATCTTCCTATATTTTGTATCAGTCTGGGTTACCGTGCTTCTACCATTTTCATCATTGCTGCTTTCTACATGTATATGTTCCCTATTTTGGGTTTAGTCTCCTGTTAGCTATTCAGCTTTTACTTTTCTTTGTTGTACTTGTAAATCAGCATTTTGGATTGTATATTCAACTGTTATGGCGCCCTTTTGGTTGAAGTAATACTGGTTTGATCTTTTCAAAAAAAAAAAAATGTCAAATATATAAGTATATATATGATCATGCATATTTCTAGTGTATGTGCATAAACTCTCTTCCATGTGTCATATATGTTTAAGATCCAAAGTCAAATCTAAATAACATCTTGTGGTCGTCGGTGGATGTTTTAAAAATAGAAAAATCTAAAACACAACTGCACGCGGAGTTCAGTCTAACCAGCGGCCGGCAAGAGAAAGCTATCTTGTCCCACCCACGCTCATTAAAAATCGCTAGAACCTCCGAGCTTTCAATTTAATCTTAATTTAAAAAGTAATTATTGGTCGGATCAGGATCACCAGCTGAATGAGAAGTTAATTAAAAACCATTGCTCCAAGCTCTCAACTTAATCTTAACTTGAGAGGCAATTATTGGTTGGAGACGCTACTTAAAAAGTCGCCAAACCTCCAAGCCATTCAGGAAAAGAAGGTCCGCTCCGCGTACAACTTGTCCCGTAAATATCGCTACCTAATTGGAGTGCCGCGGCATTTTTTCATTGGGTCAGCCTCCCTGATAAGTTCTCGCCTCACCGGTCTTGTTATCATCGCCCGGCACCGCCCTGTTAAGCCCGCGAACAAGAATCGCCCGTGGCGTAGAAAAAAATCTCTTGCAATGGCGTCTCTTGTTATCTCGCACCACTTCATTCTCTTCAGTCTATTCCTTCTTACCTGTACTCTCCCGGCAACGGCTCAAACCTATGCCAACCTGACCCAGGGCACCACCCTGACCCCCCTTGGCCCAACCACCTCCTGGCCCTCCCCCTCCGGCGACTTCGCCTTCGGCTTTCGACCCCTCGACTCCAACGCCTCCCTCTTCCTCCTCGCCATCTGGTTCAACTCCACCAACCCCCAGACAATTGTCTGGTTCGCCAACGGCGACAACCCCGTGCAGGCCGGGTCCAAGCTCGAGCTCACCTCCGACGGCCAGCTCTCCCTCACTGACCAGACCGGCAACGAGATCTGGAACCCCGGCGTCGGAAGCGCCCCCTACGCCGCCCTCCTCGACACCGGCAACCTCATTCTCTTCTCCTCCCCTATTTGGCAGAGCTTCAGCTTGCCGACCGACACCCTCCTACCGGGCCAAGTCCTGACCCCGGGGTCCAACCTCTTCTCCCGGTTCATGGACTCCAACTTCTCCACCGGCCGGTTCGCTCTCGCGGCGCAGACCGACGGCAACCTGGTGCTCTATCCAGTGGCGCTGCCCGCCAGAAACTTCTACCACGCCTATTGGGCCCTGGGCACCATGGGCTCCGGCTCCAACTCCACCCTCGTCTTCAACATGTCCGGCGACCTCTACTACGTTCTATCCAACGGTAATCAAATGAATATAACCTCCACCCGAACCTACTCGATGGAAGATTTCTACCGGAGGGCGACGCTCGACGTCGACGGCGTCTTCACAGTTTATATCTATCCGAAGACGGAATCGGGAAAGGCGAGATGGGGGGACAAATGGTCGGTCGTGACCAACATACCTACAGACATTTGCACGAGACCGACCGACTTCGGGAGCGGTGTATGTGGATTCAATAGCTTCTGTGTCTTGGAGAACCAGAGGCCTGACTGCCGGTGCCCATTGAGCTATTCGTTCATGGATTCCACTATGAAATTTAAAGGCTGCAAGCCAGACTTTGAGGCCCAGACCTGCGAGATAGATGAATCGGATTCGTTCGAACTGGAGACGGTATACGGTGTCGACTGGCCAAACGGGGACTACGAGCATTACATGCAGGTGGCTGAAGAGAACTGCAGATCATTGTGTTTGAGTGATTGCTTGTGCGACGTCGCGGTCTTTAGGGGCGGGGAGTGTTGGAAGAAGAAGCTGCCTCTGTCGAATGGGATGACGGGAAATGTCGGAGGGAAGCTGTTCATCAAAGTGCCCAAAGATAATTCCTCCTTCCCTCGGCCTCCAACTACAATCATAGCCATGGAAAGAAAGAATCGAAGCACTTTGATTCCCGTCGAATCTTTGCTTCTGGGAGGCTCTGGGTTTCTCAATTTGATCTTGATTACTGCAATCTTTGCTATAGTATACTGTTACCACAAAAACAGGAGTATGAAGAAGCTCGATCAGGACACGACCATGCTGGGGTTAAACCTAAGAATCTTCAGTTACAAAGAGCTTGAAGAGGCTACCAAAGGGTTTAGCGAGGAAGTGGGCAGTGGATCATTCGGAGCAGTCTACAAGGGGTTGCTGCCGGGATCGGAGTCCGCAACATCAATTGCAGTGAAGAAACTACATAGGTTGCATGAGGACCGCGAGAAGGAATTCACCAACGAGGTGAGATCGATCGGCCAGACTCACCACAGGAATTTGGTTAGATTGTTTGGCTTCTGTAACGAAGGAACCCATCGGATTCTGGTGTATGAATACATGTGCAATGGGTCGCTCCCGAGCTTTCTCTTTGGGAGTGAAAGGCCGAGTTGGAACAAACGAGTGCAGGTTGCCATGGGGATTGCGAAAGGACTTGCTTACTTGCATGATGAGTGCGCCACTCAGATCATCCACTGTGATATAAAGCCTCAGAACATACTGCTGGATGAGAATCTTATTGCGAGGATATCAGATTTTGGGCTGGCCAAGCTTCTAAGAACGGACCAGTCTCGAACAAGTACTGGAATAAGGGGTACTAGAGGATATGTCGCACCTGAGTGGTTTAGAAATACTGTAATCACAGCGAAGGTGGATGTGTACAGCTTTGGGGTCATGTTGCTGGAGATCATATGCTGCAGGAAGAACGTGGAAGCAGAGGCCGGGGATGAGGACAGAGCAGTGCTGACATTTTGGGCTTATGACTGCTACAGAGAAGGGAGTTTGGACCTTTTGGTAGGCAATGATGAAGAGGCGATGGCTGACATGAGGATGTTGGAGACCTTTGTGAAGGTGGCCATTTGGTGCATCCAGGAGGAGCCATCGCTGAGGCCTTCAATGAAGAAGGTAAATCAGATGCTAGAAGGAGCAGTTGTGGTTTCTATCCCCCCGGACCCTTCCTCGCGCGGTCCAATAAGCTTTTAACTGTATATATATATATATATATTGGGGGTGGGGCCCTAAGTCGGATGCGAATTTAGTCTCCTATATGTAGGTACGTGCTTGTTCTTTAACCTTGACACATTTTATGAACGTCAAGAACACCTTGGATTATTGCAGTTATAAGATTCATGTATTAAGTTAGTAGAAGGTAGATTACAGCACCAAATAGTGGTGCCACTTATCACATAAATCCTCTTCCCTGCAACAAATCTAAGAGGACTGCAACATTACACCGGAATCAGTGGATCATCTATTTTCCAGCTGCCCCTTCTTCTGATCAATTTGATAAGCTTTTTGCTCAGCCTTGGAAATGCTTCATCCGCTGTCCCCTTTGAGATTCTTGTGTCTTGACTGGATACAACAAAGATTTCTTAAGCGGGCTCAGCCGGTGATACTGTTGCTATTGGCTGCTATAGGCTGGACGTGCTGGAAGGCAAGCTTTTTCCATAGAAATTATCTTCCCTGTCCTTGGTCTGTTCTCTGCGAATCCAAGCGGCTGGCTGCTCTTGGACACAGTAGTGGGTTCTGCTTCGATAGCTGTGGAACAGAGCATCATCTTCTTTATCCCACTCAACTAAATTCCTTTGATGTCTTTTTTGTATCTATTCTGCTGCTCCATCTAATTTGTGTCTGCGCCCAAGCGCCAAGTTGTTGAGTGATTATCCTCTTCGTTTGTAATCATGTGATTACCAGTTCTTCCTTTGCCCAATAAAATTCTGGGTGGCCTATTTACTGGCCTCCCTCACCACAAAAAAATAAAATTAAAAAAAAAATTGTAACATAAATCTGTTCAACCAGATGTTCTATGATTCCTGCCTCTGTTTTTCTTTGTTTTTTCAGTCGTTTCTTTTTTTTTTTTTTGGGTGGAAATACTTCAATAATGCATATAGCTCATCTTACATACCGTGTTCCCAGTGCTGCCGGACAACATGATAAGCAGCAATGGAGACTGAAAAAGTGAAGCAAAAACCAAAAATAACATCAGGATAAAGACAATAAGATCATCTGCTATACAAAACAGAACCCATAGATTACATAGAGTGAGACAATAAGTGGTTCTACTGACATCTGATTGAGTACACATAGATATAAGTTGCAAGATAGTGGGATGAGGGCGTATAGGGAGCTGTTGAGTTGTTAGATGCTAGTAGCAACCTGAAGCAATGAGGTATGATGAAGAAATTTGCTTGATATAGCAGCACATTTCCTGTGAACAACAAAGAGAGTAAAATCCAGCCGATGAAGTCCACCATGCACCCCTTCCACATTACTGATTCTAAAGCAGTTCCATGTAAAGTCCCATGAACACAATGGTAGAAATATAGATAGTTGTTCCAATTTAGCATCAACAAAGAAAGAGGCAACCACTGATACCCATTTTCCCTGAGCTAGCGTCACCAACCCCACATTTTTTCTTCGACAGTAATGGTCCATTTGAAAGCTCCAGAGGATGGAAAGTATGGGACATCTATGGAAGAGCACGAGTATCGTTGGTGTTCGCTGTCTCCGTTTGGATGCCTCTAGACCGTGTGTGTTTCTCGCGACTCACGGCGAGGCCTGGTGCTCGGGTCAACTTATTTTGTTCTTCGTTTTCAATATCGCGTGCGTGACTTCACTGTAGGTCCCACACGGTATTTGGAAGATTGAGGAGGGGAGAAAAAACCAAAGGTTCCCGTGTTGTTAGTTGAAGGCTTGGGTCAAGGTCGTCTTGACCCCGTCGAGTGTTGTCACTTTGTTAGTTTGAGGCACCGCCCGTAGTTTCTTCCTGCTTTCATCAGGCGCTAAAGCCGAAAAGCCCAGAATCACTTGGAGGCTTGGGCCGACAAGGAGGACAGCCCATGTAACTCGAGAAGGAGAGCTCGAAAACCCTTGTCAGCTTTCTGGCTGGGCCATGAGACTTGGCTAATGGGCATGGACGCAGATAAACTAACATCCGTAGCTCTTTGTTCATGTTCAACTCCTTACATCAAACTTGCATTGCTGGAAATAATGTCATCATTATCATGAGATATTCCTAGGTCTATGATTGGTACATTAATGATTGACATGAAGATTTTGAGGAAGGAACATTTCATAAGGTTTATATAGACATTGACATGGTCTAAGGAGAGACACTGATGGCTTCTACTTCTGGTTTCCAAAGATTGGAATCTTAATGCCAATTCGCCTTAAATTGAGACCGAGGAGCGAAGAGAAGTGTGGAAGGAGCCCGCGTCTATATTCTCATGCACACGAGGGTAGCAGGACTCTAATGTGATGAGTTAGGAAAAAATTGCCCTACTTAAAAAATAATTTTCTGTTTGAATTGGAATTGGTGGAAGATTCTTCCTCGTTCTACCGATACTTTTACTAAAATTAATTAATAATGGAGCGGATCTATGTGAGGATTGAGTGTTCAGAGACCAAGATGGTGGTGACCCTCATGGAATGCTTTATTTGGTTGGTGAGATATGATGGCCGGAGTTTTCCAAAAAAAACATGCAAAGTCTGATGTCTTCGGTACATGACTCGGTAGGAATTCTAAGTTCTTGATGCAAAGTACAATTCCTAAGAAATGTTTTTCAGGCTTAACTACGTGGGATGTCAACTATCTTTTGATAGGGATGACAAGTGATCAGATATAAATCGGATTAGCCAATATCCATATCTATCTTGTAATTAAAAATTTCATATCCATATTTGTCTCATATCCACCTTGGGTCAGTTGAATCGGATTGGATTCAGAGTGAAATATATCATTATCCATATTCGATCTAAATTTATCATAAATATTTTTTCTAAAACCTATATTTATCAAATATGCTTGATAGCTAAGTTCTCCTCGGCCTTGGCGAGATTCTCCAGACTCACCCGGAGTTGCTCGCGCTCGGCTTTGAGCTCACCAACGCAACCATCCCGCTCACGCCGCAGCCGGCGAGCGGTACGGGACTTTCGTTTGATTTTCTCGCGAGCCGACTGAAGTTCGCCCCCGAGGCAGCCAGGGCATCAGTAAGGCGGGAGATCTCCTCCTCGAGCCGGGCCTCACGGTCTACCGACTACTTCAGCTGCTCGACTATTGTCGCTTTCTCAACCTCGACGGCCTCGACCCTATTCTTCTAGGCCGCCCGGAGATCGTCGAACCTCCGATACCCGGTCTCCAACTCGGACGTGTTGTAGATCAGCTGCAAATAACAATCCGATTGTCAGAAGACCGAACTGATAGAAAACAATAATGAAAATGAAAAGGGAAGAAGAGGAGCTCACCTAGATCATAGTCGGATAGAAGGAAGAAAGCATGTCGGACACCCGCCGACTCTTCATGATCTCCCGATCGATCAGGAGAATGGTCGCCTGACATAACATCCTGGCCAAATCATGGTTGGCCAGGGCTGACGCTCCTTCGGAAAGCTGGACGTCGGATGATGCGGCATGGCCGGCCGACCTTATGTTGTCTCCTGGCGCCATCGGGGCCTTCCCTCGTTCGGCCGCCCAAGCCCTGAAGGCAGGAAAAGATGGGAGGCTCGAGCTCGACTAGGTCCCTCCCGAGGCTGCGACGGCCGCCGACGCAGGTCGTTCAGGCTCGCGTGTTTCGGCCCGAACTTCTTCTGTGGGCTGTGCAGCCGACACACCTTCGGCTACTCCCTCGGTCGCCCGTTCCTCGGACGGCGCTTCGGGGGGCATCGTCGGCACCGACAGTGCAATAACCGGCTCATAGCCCGACGCACGTTTGGAGTCGAACCGCGCTACCACCGTCGCGATGTCGGTCGGGGATGCTATCTGAGGCCTCTTAGGAGGCCGCGAGGGTTCGGCCCCGATAGCCGATCTCTTCCTCGTCGCATGTTGCCGAATGTCGGCATCCGTCAGCCTCACCCTCGGCAGCATGCCTGCAATTTTAACAGAGGATCAGCACCAGTCCAAAGACAGAGAAAAAAGATAAAAATGACAGACTGAGATATACCTAAACGAGGAATCGAACTTAGACCGACGTCGTACAGAGCTTGCTCGGTGACGAGCTCCCTCTGCTTCGGCACCGACACATCCTTTAGTCGATGAAAATCCTCTCGGTCCCCGTCCTCCACCCGACTGTTCTCATTCGGCTGAGTCTGGGGGTCCCCCCAGCAGGAAGGAAACCCCCAAGGAAGCAGAGAAGAGGCAAAGAAAAATTGATTCTTTCACCCATGAATCGATGATGGAAGACCGGTGATGAACGAAAGACCCTTTCGGGGGTTGAAGAACCATCACCCTCGGGCCTTCGAATGGGGTCGGAGGATGAAGAATGCCCGAAAGAGAGAGATACGAGGATAGGTCGGCAAAAGTCGACACAACAACACGAAGCTGATTATCAGTCGGACTGAGTTCGGTGCCAGTTGAGTCGGACAAAGCCCGTAATAATCCAGAACATTCTGGATGAACTCTGAAATCGGAAAGCGAAGACCTGCCCGAAGGTCCTCGACATAGAAGGCCACTTGGTCCGGAGGCAGGTTGTTAACCCGACCCTCAGCCCCAGGGGCGAAGAGCTCGAACTGCTTCGGGATATTGTATTGCTCCCTGAGCCGTTCGACATTTGCCCCCGAAAGTGAAGAAACCTCCACCTCCGGGGTCGACCGTGAGTCGTCGGTCGGATTCCCCGACTGACTTCCTTGTGGAGAGGTTCTGGCCATGATGCTAGAACCGAGGTCGGAGGATGAAGAAGAAGAAGAAGAAGAAGAAAGAAAGTCCAAAGGAAGCGAAGGAAGCAAAAAATGCAAGGAGACAAAAGTCTCGAAAAAAGCTTTCCGAGGAGGGAGACAGGCACAACTACCTGAAACTTGGAACTGGGGGACCACTCGACCAGAGTCTCGACAACAGGGCTGTGAAAGTGGAGTTTTGGATACAGGTGACCCTATATATATAGTGCCCCTCGACGGTCGGGATGAGAGCACGCCCAACGAGGGTCTCCCGGATTTTGACACGTGGCAGCATCTGGGCCTTCCCTCGGTTCGACGATTCGACGCACCTGCCCCAGATCAAACCACGTCGCCTCCATCCGTCTGAACGGGTTCGGCCCAATGGCCCCCTGCCACGTGGCGAAAAAATCGCATCTCAAGATTCACTAACCGACGGTGGTTTGTGTTCCCGAGGAGATGGCGGTTCAAGTTCCCGAGGAGACGGCGAAAACGGTGGTTCCTGTTCCCAATGGGATGTCTGACACCAATAGGACATCTGACGTCGGACCGTTCATTGGTACGGTCGTCAGAGTCGGAGCATGATGTGATAGATAGCCACTCCTTTCGTCTGAGGCTGTCGCCCATGTGGGAATGCTGGCCGATACGACATCCGACTCAAGAGTGGGGGGGACAACTGTTGGGATATACCGAACGATCCCTTTTATGCCGACTCACCTTCGGACCAGTTCGACCGACATCCGACTCTACCGACCGTACCGACCGACGACCGCCGACAGTAGCTGCCGACATTATCCGACTAAAGGAGTCTCGGCCGGGTGGACCCATTCTGTTCCCGACCAGTCGAGCGGTGGAGCCCGAAATACCGACTCACTGTTGGGGGGTGGTGGCAGCCGACGTCCGACTCCCGCAATGCGCCAGACCAGCCGACGGTGTCCCCGGGTCTTTACCCGACGTCCCGCGGCCGAATACCGACGTATGGTCGGTCAGCTCTCCCAAACATCGTACGACTGCTATGGCCTGCTGTCCTGACAAGGACATGCGGCGTGGCCGTCCTGGGGCATCGTCCTGCCAAGGACATAGGTCAGCCCCAGTGATTTGACAGCCCACGGCGACTTGTTAGTCCGCGGCGACTCTGACAGCCTCCGACGATTTGATAACTCCCCGATTGTCTGCGCCATTAATGGCAGGACCACGCCGTGCTTTACTATAAAATGGAGAAGGCAACAGTGTTGGTAAGGAGGAGGCTTCCTAAGCTCCTGAGCTCTCTCTCTCTCTCTCTCTCCCTGGCTCTCTCCCGCTAAGCTCCTGATTCTTTTCTACTGTTGCTTAGTCTCCTCTCTGACTTGATCGTCGGAGGATCCCCGCCAGAGGTATCTCCGATCAATGTAGATTTATCTTACAGATGCTCGTTTTTGATGATCAGATGATGAGAAAATTGACCGCAACAAGAAGTTAATTAAAAATCATTGCTCAAAGCTCTCAACTTAATCTTAACTTGAGAGGCAATTATTGGCTGGAGACGCTACTTAAAAAGTCGCCGAACCTCCAAGCCATTCAGGAAAAGAAGGTCCGCTCCGCGTACAACTTGTCCCGTAAATATCGCTATCTAATTGGAGTGCCGCGGCATTTTTTCATTGGCTCAGCCTCCCTGATAAGTTCTCGCCTCACCGGTCTTGTTATCATCGCCCGGCACCGCCCTGTTAAGCCCGCGAACAAGAATCGCCCGTGGCGTAGAAAAAAATCTCTTGCAATGGCGTCTCTTGTTATCTCGCACCATCTCATTCTCTTCAGTCTATTCCTTCTTACCCGTACTCTCCCGGCAACGGCTCAAACCTATGCCAACCTGACCCAGGGCACCACCCTGACCCCCCTTGGCCCAACCACCTCCTGGCCCTCCCCCTCCGGCGACTTCGCCTTCGGCTTTCGACCCCTCGACTCCAACGCCTCCCTCTTCCTCCTCGCCATCTGGTTCAACTCCACCAACCCCCAGACAATTGTCTGGTTCGCCAACGGCGACAACCCCGTGCAGGCCGGGTCCAAGCTCGAGCTCACCTCCGACGGCCAGCTCTCCCTCACTGACCAGACCGGCAACGAGATCTGGAACCCCGGCGTCAGAAGCGCACCCTACGCCGCCCTCCTCGACACCGGCAACCTCATTCTCTTCTCCTCCCCTATCTGGCAGAGCTTCAGCTTGCCGACCGACACCCTCCTACCGGGCCAAGTCCTGACCCCGGGGTCCAACCTCTTCTCCCGGTTCATGGACTCCAACTTCTCCACCGGCCGGTTCGCTCTCGCGGCGCAGACCGACGGCAACCTGGTGCTCTATCCAGTGGCGCTGCCCGCCAGAAACTTCTACCAAGGCTATTGGGACCTGGGCACCACGGGCTCCGGCTCCAACTCCACCCTCGTCTTCAACATGTCCGGCGACCTCTACTACGTTCTATCCAACGGTACTCAAATGAATATAACCTCCACCCGAACCTACTCGATGGAAGATTTCTACCGGAGGGCGACGCTCGACGTCGACGGCGTCTTCACAGTTTATATCTACCCGAAGACGGAATCGGGAAAGGCGAGATGGGGGGACAAATGGTCGGTCGTGACCAACATACCTACAGACATTTGCAAGGGAGGTGTATGTGGATTCAATAGCTTCTGTGTCTTGGAGAACCAGAGGCCTGACTGCCGGTGCCCATCGAGCTATTCGTTCATGGATTCCGCCATGAAATTTAAAGGCTGCAAGCCAGACTTTGAGGCCCAGACCTGCGAGATAGATGAATCGGATTCGTTCGAACTGGAGACGGTATACGATGTCGACTGGCCAAACGGGGACTACGAGCATTACATGCAGGTGGCTGAAGAGAATTGCAGATCATTGTGTTTGAGTGATTGCATGTGCGAGGTCGCGGTCTTTAGGGGCGGGGAGTGTTGGAAGAAGAAGCTGCCTCTGTCGAATGGGTTGAAGGTAAATGACGGAGGGAAGATGTTCATCAAAGTGCCCAAAGATAATTCCTCCTTCCCTCGGCCTCCAACTACAATCATAGCCATGGAAAGAAAGAATCGAAGCACTTTGATTCCCGTCGAATCTTTGCTTCTGGGAGGCTCTGGGTTTCTCAATTTGATCTTGATTACTGCAATCTTTGCTATAGTATACTGTTACCACAAAAACAGGAGTATGAAGAAGCTCGATCAGGACACGACCATGCTGGGGTTAAACCTAAGAATCTTCAGTTACAAAGAGCTTGAAGAGGCTACCAAAGGGTTTAGCGAGGAAGTGGGCAGTGGATCATTCGGAGCAGTCTACAAGGGGTTGCTGCCGGGATCAGAGTCCGCAACATCAATTGCAGTGAAGAAACTACATAGGTTGCATGAGGACAGCGAGAAGGAATTCACCAACGAGGTGAGATCGATCGGCCAGACTCACCACAGGAATTTGGTTAGATTGTTTGGCTTCTGTAACGAAGGAACCCATCGGATTCTGGTGTATGAATACATGTGCAATGGGTCGCTCCCGAGCTTTCTCTTTGGGAGTGAAAGGCCGAGTTGGAACAAACGAGTGCAGGTTGCCATGGGGATTGCGAAAGGACTTGCTTACTTGCATGATGAGTGCGCCACTCAGATCATCCACTGTGATATAAAGCCTCAGAACATACTGCTGGATGAGAATCTTATTGCGAGGATATCAGATTTTGGTCTGGCCAAGCTTCTAAGAACGGACCAGTCTCGAACAAGTACTGGAATAAGGGGTACTAGAGGATATGTCTCACCTGAGTGGTTTAGAAATACTGTAATCACAGCGAAGGTGGATGTGTACAGCTTTGGGGTCATGTTGCTGGAGATCATATGCTGCAGGAAGAACCTGGAAGCAGAGGCCGGGGATGAGGACAGAGCAGTGCTGACATTTTGGGCTTATGACTGCTACAGAGAAGGGAGTTTGGACCTTTTGGTAGGCAATGATGAAGAGGCGATGGCTGACATGAGGATGTTGGAGACCTTTGTGAAGGTGGCCATTTGGTGCATCCAGGAGGAGCCATCGCTGAGGCCTTCAATGAAGAAGGTAAATCAGATGCTAGAAGGAGCAGTTGTGGTTTCTATCCCCCCGGACCCTTCCTCGCGCGGTCCAATAAGCTCTTAACTGTATATATATATATATATATATATATATATATATATATATATATATATATATATATATTTGGCGTGGGGGCCTAAGTCGGATGCGAATTTAGTCTCCTATATGTTGGGACGTGCTTGTTCTTTAACCTTGACACATTTTATGAACGTCAAGAACACCTTGGATTATTGCAGTTATAAGATTCATGTATTAAGTTAGTAGAAGGTAGATTACAGCACCAAATAGTGGTGCTACTTATCACATAAATCCTCTTCCCTGCAACAAATCTAAGAGGACTGCAACGTTACACCGGAATCAGTGGATCATCTATCTTCCAGCTGCCCCTTCTTCTGATCAATTTGATAAGCTTTTTGCTCAGCCTTGGAAATGCTTCATCCGCTGTCCCCTTTGAGATTCTTGTGTCTTGACTGGATACAACAAAGATTTCTTAAGCGGGCTCAGCCGGTGATACTGTAGCTATTGGCTGCTATCGGCTGGACGTGCTGGAAGGCAAGCTTTTTCCATAGAAATTATCTTCCCTGTCCTTGGTCTGTTCTCTGCGAATCCAAGCGGCTGGCTGCTCTTGGACACAGTAGTGGGTTCTGCTTCGATAGCTGTGGAACAGAGCATCATCTTCTTTATCCCACTCAACTAAATTCCTTTGATGTCTTTTTTGTATCTATTCTGCTGCTCCATCTAATTTGTGTCTGCGCCCAAGCGCCAAGTTGTTGAGTGATTATCCTCTTCTTTTGTAATCATGTGATTACCAGTTCTTCCTTTTCCCAATAAAATTCTGGGTGGCCTATTTACTGGCCTCCCTCACCACAAAAAAATAAAATTAAAAAAAAAATTGTAACATAAATCTGTTCAACCAGATGTTCTATGATTCCTGCCTCTGTTTTTCTTTGTTTTTTCAGTCGTTTCTTTTTTTTTTTTTTGGGTGGAAATATAGCCTGCAAGCTTCAATAATGCATATAGCTCATCTTACATACCGTGTTCCCAGTGCTGCCGGACAACATGATAAGCAGCAATGGAGACTGACAAAGTGAAGCAAAAACCAAAAATAACATCAGGATAAAGACAATAAGATCATCTGCTATACAAAACAGAACCCATAGATTACATAGAGTGATACAATAAGTGGTTCTACTGACATCTGACTGGGTACACATAGACATAAGTTGCAAGATAGTGGGATGAGGGCGTATAGTGAGCTGTTGAGTTGTTAGATGCTAGTAGCAATCTGAAGCAATGAGGTATGATGAAGAAATTTGCTTGATATAGCAGCACATTTCCTGTGAACAACAAAGAGAGTAAAATCCAGCCGATGAAGTCCACCATGCACCCCTTCCACATTACTGATTCTAAAGCAGTTCCATGTAAAGTCCCATGAACACAATGGTAGAAATATAGATAGTTGTTCCAATTTAGCATCAACAAAGAAAGAGGCAACCACTGATACCCATTTTCCCTGAGCTAGCGTCACCAACCCCACATTTTTTCTTCGACAGTAATGGTCCATTTGAAAGCTCCAGAGGATGGAAAGTATGGGACATCTATGGAAGAGCACGAGTGTCGTTGGTGTTCGCTGTCTCCGTTTGGATGCCTCTAGCTTGCGATGACCGTGTGTGTTTCTCGCGACTCACGGCGAGGCCTGGTGCTCAGGTCAACTTATTTTGTTCTTCGTTTTCAATATCGCGTGCGTGACTTCACTGTAGGTCCCACACGGTATTTGGAAGATTGAGGAGGGGAGAAAAAACCAAAGGTTCCCGTGTTGTTAGTTGAAGGCTTGGGTCAAGGTCGTCTTGACCCCGTCGAGTGTTGTCACTTTGTTAGTTTGAGGCACCGCCCGTAGTTTCTTCCTGCTTTCGTCGGGCGCTAAAGCCGAAAAGCCCAGAATCACTTCGAGGCTTGGGCCGACAACGAGGACAGCCCATGTAACTCGGGAAGGAGAGCTCGAAAACCCTTGTCAGCTTTCTGGCTGGGTCATGAGACTTGGCTAATGGGCATGGACGCAGATAAACTAACATCCGTATCTCTTTGTTCATGTTCAACTCCTTACATCAAACTTGCATTGCTGGAAATAATGTCATCATTATCATGAGATATTCCTAGGTCTATAATTGGTACATTAATGATTGACATGAAGATTTTGAGGAAGGAACATTTCATAAGGTTTATATAGACATTGACATGGTCTAAGGAGAGACACTGATGGCTTCTACTTCTGGTTTCCAAAGATTGGAATCTTAATGCCAATTCGCCTTAAATTGAGACCGAGGAGCGAAGAGAAGTGTGGAAGGAGCCCGCGTTTATATTCTCATGCACACGAGGGTAGCAGGACTCTAATGTGATGAGTTAGGAAAAAATTGCCTTACTTAAAAAATAATTTTCTGTTTGAATTGGAATTAGTGCAAGATTCTTCCTCGTTCTACCGATACTTTTACTAAAATTAATTAATAATGGAGCGGATCTATGTGAGGATTGAGTGTTCAGAGACCAAGATGGTGGTGACCCTCATGGAATGCTTTATTTGGTTGGTGAGATATGATGGCCGGAGTTTTCCAAAAAAAACATGCAAAGTCTGATGTCTTCGGGTACATGACTCGGTAGGAATTCTAAGTTCTTGATGCAAAGTACAATTTTTAAGGAATGTTTTTTCGGCTAACTACATCGGATGTCAACTATCTTTTGATAGGGATGGCAATCGATCAGATATTTCAAATTCTAATCAGATTAGATCGGATCAAATATCTGATTGGATGGCTAAAATTGTAATCTCCATCTTTAGTATATTGTGAGATACAAACTTTTTTTTTTTTTTTTCACGAGAACTGTTCTTCTAGAAAAAACAAATATTACAAGCAGTGACTCAAAATAATGATATGGTTAAATGATTTTTGTTAGTACCTCTTTTCCCTCGGGAAAATGGCTGGATACCCTTAAGCACAAATTATGATCTATTCTGACCCTAAATTCTGATTAACATTGCATTCGAACTTCAAGGAAAAGCAACAAGACAGTACCATGCGGTGATCAAATTGCTTAGGCAGTCAAGATGTAAAGGTCAAGATGTAAAGGTCTAAGCCCAGGTGGTCAAGATTAAAGGTCAAAGCTTAGGCGGGCAAGATGAAAACTCTAGCATGTATTAATTGGATCGAAAACTGTCCCAATCATATTGCTATAAAATAAATGCATTGATTTATATTTATGATGACATATGTTTGATTTGAATTGATATCCATATTTTGAGTTGGAACCCATTTGATCCATCAGTTCATCTACTCAAATGGGCTCAAATTTGGATATTTCAGTTTGACGGACCATTATCGAACTAACTAGTGAGATGGGCTTGCATCTGAACACCTCGTTTTTTTTTTTTTTTGGTAAACCATCTGAAGACCTTTAGGGAGATCAATGAACATAGTAAATTATCCTAGCTCGATGTCTCCGTTGCCTATGATGCACATAAAAAGCTCGGGTTAAATAAGCAGGTAAACACCTTAAACAAAATTTGTAAATTATCCGTCTTCGTTGCCTATGTTGCACGTGAATAGCTCAGGTTAAATAAGCAGGTGTTTACCTTAGACAAAATTAAACCATTGGCCTTAGAAAACTATTTTGGATTTGGGTCACAACTAGACTAGTTTTTAGGGTACTTGTTACTAAACATCAATGATTGCCCTACCTCTCTCAATGAGGTCCATGCTCGAGAAGCATCATTGGTTGAAGGGTCAATATATTTGACCACGAATAAATTAAATCACTTGTACCCAATTCATTAATCTCCCATGGTTGATTGCGAGGTTTGCGTGGATGAATGACAGAGCCAAATTCTCTATTCTTCCTTGTAGAGCTTGCCTCATGTCATAGTGCCACATTGGTTTATTAATTTGAGCCAATTCTTTTCCCAACAGTTCTAAGTTTTTAGATTATGCATCCGTAACAAAAAGGATGCCACATAAGTTTATTAATTTGAGCCGGTTCTTTTCTTAGCTTAAGTTCTTTTTAGTCCCGTATTGGCTAACAAAAAAGATGCCACATGGATTTATTAATTTGAGCCAACTCCTTTCCCAACGGTTTAAATTTTTAGGCTGTAAGCCTGTAACTAGTGGCATCAAAGTCAAGCTTATTATACGCCAGCATTACATGGTGCTTGGAGCCATAGGAGCATCACAGGATTATCATTTTATTAGCCAAATCATTTAAAATGAGGGGCCGGACTGGGCTCCTTCCGGAGGGCCATGATGTGACATACTAACTTGTTGTGCACTAGTAGGTTCTGACTTGCTCTTCTTCATTTAAAAAAAAAAACGAAAAAAAAAGCATTTTTCAGACATATGCATGAATCAAAGAAGAGTCATTATTCTATACCATTAGTTTAACCTATTAATTAAATATGATTCAGCCAAATGGTTTAGTTAAAAGCAAGTGGATCATGGATGGTAACCCAGAATAATGGTGCATTTGAGTTGTTTGGCTTTACAAAAGCGAATTAGAGACTTGTTATACCATCCATATGAACAGTGTGTGAATGCTTAGAAATGGATGCTTTCGATTGCATCTTTACGTTGATACGTAATCTCTCACGCACAGGAACATGGCATTTGTTATATCATGTAGCAGTCTATTCCGTGGAACAGTTCTTCCATCTCTAATGTATAACTAGTTATATTGTTATCTAAATACTTTTTTAGATTATTTAAAACTATATTCTTGCTAGCCATCACATCTAATTGGACATATAATGCATTTGCAGGCACAAATAACTACGTTAAACCACTTTATGGTGACATTTGCTGATTATCCTGCTACAATAAATATCGTACGTGGTGCAACACTTGCGCGATGAGAAAGATTATGCAGTAAGTACAATGAGTTGCACAACAATGACTCCAAAGTTTATTAGATTATGTAAGTGCTACACTAGTTGTGCATCCTTTCTTGCAGGAGACACCGTGCCCTGTTGGGTGTAGGTCTCGTTACATCTTAAATGTTAGGTTGTAACCTAGCTCGACATCCATAACCTTTATTATGCTGGCTTTTGCCCACCAACGCAATAATGATTCTAATGCTTGATTATTTTGCTAAAAACGTAGCTTTATCAATGATAATTCTTTAGTCTTTTGGTGTTTTCATGCTTTTTTTTTTTTTTTTTTTTTTGATACAAACGGACGATCATACCACTCCGATACAAAAGCAGCCTAGAAAATTAGAATACAAAAATTTCTACAGGACCGTTGAGATACTCTCATTCTGTCGCCAAATGCAGTCTCCAGAGTGCTCTACAATAAATGATGCGATCCAATTTGCCTTCTTATTCACCTTGCGATAGACATACCACACCACCACTGCGGCTGAGAGACGAAGTGCAGTTCAGATGTTAGAGAGAAGAGGATGGACTTTTAATTGTCTTTTATTGTCACCGATCCATCCAATGATGGTGGCAAAGTCACTCTCGACGAAAATTTTTTCTGTCCGCAGTTCCTGTCTGGCAAAGATGATGTCCGCTCAGACGGCATGATGCTCAGCTTTTAGAACTGAAGGTTCGAAGAGATAGGAACCTCCAGCTACCAACAGCCTAGCATTCGAGCTCTGAATGACAAACCCCGCACCATCTCTCCCATCTCCGACATTATCACCAAAGTTTACCTTGACAAACTCTGAAGGAGAAGGCTCTCAGGAGATAAAAATGACCCTTCGAATCGCTACAGGAGTAGCAAGGAAGTCCTAATGAACGGGGGCGTCAAGGGACGGGCTAGTAGAATCAAGATGACTATACTTCGCAGCAAAGCAGATCGCTCTCTTCAACACCCGATATGTAGGAGGCACCTCACCCTCGAAGGCTAGATTATTTCTAGAAAGTCAAATCTGGTAGGCGATGTAAACCAATCTATCCCCTAAGTGGAGGTCATCCTATCAACTGCACTTCGATGGATCGTACTCAAGAAAGACACCAGTCAATCGCCCCCAGTCATCTCCTAAGGCTGGTTGCTGGTCCTCCTCCAAATCAGTCTGGCCCTCGAACAGTGCAGGATGACGTGCTCTATTGACTCATCCTTCATCCTGTGGATCGGACAAGAAATTGGCAACTTCATGCCCCTATCTTTAAGAAGCATGTGCGTTGAAAGCCGATCCTATGCAAACTTTCAGAGAAAGAGTCTTACTCTGGAGTAGGTGGGTACTCTTCAAATCCAAGCAGCTTCGATCCTCCTAATAGTCACCAGCCTACACATCTCAGAAAGATCATTTAAGAAAATTCTAGGGCAGCAAGATCTGCCCCACGTCCTCTAATCCTGACTACGGTAAATTGGAATAGGAGTGGTGAGGATTCGATCAGCTAGTGGACCGCCAAATAATTTGATGATCTCCTATACTCTCTAGTCCCTACCATCGGCGTTGAGTAGATTGTAGACATACAGATGATCATCCACCTCACTGCTAACGTAGGTCGGCCATAAAAAAAAAGAAGACTGGAGATCCAAGCATCCTGGATCACGGCCATCGAAGTCTCATCCCTAATCAGTCATTTGACATGAGCCAAAATAGCAACCCTGCGGATATAAATCTCCTTCTAGAGGAAAGAGCAACCACGAGGGGTCATGATCGGAGACTCCTGGGTCCATGCCCCATATCGAGTCTTCATCATTCTGCTCCAAAAATAGTATAGTTGGATAAAAAATCTGACGATATGTCTAAAAATCATAGCCTTCTTTTTAACTACCATGGACAAAATCCCCAGACTACTATCCCTTACAGATTGGCAAACCATATCCTAGGACAGCATGTGGATCCCACATCTATCGTTCTCCAAGCTCCATAGAAAATTTCAAAACTACTATTCTAGTTCTCTGAGATAGAAAATCGAGACAATCGTATTGATCAAGAGATACATTGGGATAGAACTGAGCACCGATCTCACAAGAATCATCCTACCCATCATGGAGAGAGCGTTAGCTTACCAACCCTCGAGTCGACCCTGAACCCGCTGCTTCAAAGATCTACATTCGGCCTTTCAGAGATGCCGATCGATGATAGGAACATTCAGATAGGTCAAGATCTCGGTCAATTTCGAGATCCCCAATCACTCCCGAATCGTTTGCTTTATCTGGATCTTCATCTTGGGCTTCAAGATGATCACAGACTTCTGTAGGTTCACAAGCTGGCCTGACATCCGATAGTAAACCTCAATAATGGATGCAAAACACTTCGCATTCCACATCGAGAACCATCCAATGAGGAGGCAATCGTCTATGAAGAGGTGCGAGAGTGGCTGTGGCCCAAAGACAAGCCAAGAGGGCTCCAACACTGACCCCTGAACTGCCATCCTCAACATTCGAGATAAAGCATCAGCACACCAAAAAAATAGATAAGGGGGAGAGTGGACAACCTTGACGAAGCCCGATAATCGAGTGAAAGAACTCTAGTGGGGCACTATTAATCAGGGTAGCAAAGCTAGGAGTCTCCGCGGAATCCATGGTCCAATCAATCCATCTCTTCTGGAATTCGAACTCTTGAAGGATCCGCTTGAGAAACTGCCAGCTCATCCGGCCATATGCTCGCTCCATATCTAGCTTGATCATCATGAGGCTCCGACGGATGGGAGCACATTGCAGATCATGCATAAATTTCTGGACAAATAAGATATTGTCAGTGATGTTCCAGTCGTTGATAAAAGCATCCTACTTCAGACAAATAAGACAAGGCATAGTTAACTTCAGGCGGCCAATTAGGATCCTAACACACCCTTGTAGAGAGTGGTACAGAGACTGATTGATCTGAAATATCATGGAGTCGATGCATCTTATCTCTTTAAGATAAGGGTGATCAGAGTCTTCTTCCACTCCTCTGGAATGCCCCTGGACTCAAATACCGTTTGCACTGCTTCCACCACCTCCTCTCTGACAATAGATCAATACCAATGGAAAAAAAGTGAGGGAAAGCCATCTAGCCCTAGGGCCTTATCCATCCTGAGAGACCAAAGAGTCCTTCACACTTCCTCGACCGACATCGGACAGGTTAGAGCCTCATTCTCTAGATCAAAGATATGAGTCACAGGTTGGGATCCCTGAAGGGGCAGATCACTGCCCAAGGATGCCGTTCAACGAGATCTAAAGAACCGAAATATCTGCTTCCTGATATCCTCACTATCATTCATAATTCTGCCGCCGCTCTCTCTTAGCTGCTTGATGCGGTTGATAGACCTCCTAATCATAGTGGGCTAATGAAAAAATCTGATGTTTCGATCACTCTCCATGATTCACTGAATCCTGAACTTCTACTTCCATAGCATTTTCTGCTATCGCAGTAAACAGTGGTGCACAGAGCTTATGAGAAAGTTCTCTCAGATTAGGCTCACGAAGACTCCTCTTCTGATCCTCTTTTAGTTGCAATACTGTAATATTCACCTTCACCCTCTCGAGACGTCTGAAAATATCATCAGTCTCTATACGGTTTCATCGCCGGAACCTGTGCCGAGCTAACTTTAATCCCCGGCATCCAGTACCTTACATCCTGACGAACCTGGAACCTGTGCCTGGCTAACTTTAATCTCCGGCATCCAGTACCTTACATCCTGACGAACCGACATTCTCCACATCTTCTGAATCAGATTCCACGATCGAGGATAGTTGTTACCATGCTTTGGACATATGAAATACGTAGAAGGCCTATGCATAAGTTGATGCAAAACGAATTCAATAATGCTTTTGCTTGTAATCTGCCGTGCCTTTTTCCTTTCACCGTTGTATATCGTCTCTTTCACCAAATATTACGTGAGTATTGATCCGTCCCATCTTATCCATCGCTCAACCATCTGCAGAGAATCTTTGCCGAGGACCGGTTCGCAGCAGCTGAACCGCGGCTACGCTTTATGCACGATCTTCTCTCCACGTGGCACCGTATTATCTTGATCCCGAAGTAGAAATGAACTCAATGTGGATCCCGCAAGCCTCTCCGGAAAACCGCATCCCGAAGGATCGCAGTTGTAATCCTTCAGGCGAAAGAAGGATCCACCTTCCTTCGAGCCAATCCACCGTTGGATCTCCCACAGCACAGCTCTCAAGCCACAACGAAATAATCATATATAAAGCATTAGCTTTTCTCATGAAAATATGCGGCTGCATTAATGAGAACAAACAATTCCTCCGATATCAGCCAAAGAAAAGATCCAGTTACAACAAATTGAAGGCAACACAGAACGTCATCTAAAAGAATTAATCAGAACGATGTTATTGGGATTTTTCGATCCTCTGTAACTATTCAAAATCTACTCGGATGTATAACTAATATGAGATTAAATATATGATTAGAAGTTCGAATCTATTTAAATCTAATCATAAATACTACGATCAACCTGCGATTAGATCCAATAAATCCATATTATAGTGCCTCTAATCCACATAAGTTGGAAGATACTATTTAGATTTTTTGATTTTATATAAATATCTAAGATCTATCTAGTATGTAGCTGATGTGCGATTAAATATATATTCATATAAATTTTCACATTAAAAGAAAAAGATTTCATTCTAATGAAGATGGATACGTGATTTTTTCATTATTTTTTTTTGCCAGCTTGAGATCCTGCTAGTTGTCGTGATCGTAGGGGAGTGGGATCATTATCAAAAATGTTTTAGCCTGCCTCTGACATACTCTCATAGTCCTTACTATTTCTATCTCATGGCCATTACATCAATATC
This sequence comes from Elaeis guineensis, assembly GCF_000442705.2. NCBI lineage: Eukaryota > Viridiplantae > Streptophyta > Magnoliopsida > Arecales > Arecaceae > Elaeis > Elaeis guineensis. The sequence continues at coordinate 7,267,489 of NC_026000.2, read as the reverse complement.
GTCATGCTGCCTATAGTATACTAAACATGATTTTGATCTCCACCAAAAGCTTGCCTAGGATCGCACCTGACAAAAGCATTAGACGGTAAGCAATAAAAGATATATAGATCTTGACGCTTATTATCTCACTTAATGTTAACCAATATGTCTTGCTACATTGACCAATGTGACATAGAGTAAACTTCTTAAATCCTCCTAGATTCTTTCTAGTTCCTTTTACTGCTATAGTTGAGCAAATTAATATTAAAGCTAATGCCCAAAAGAGTAGTTAATTTTCTATTTATTGTATGACCTCAGTTGAATAGGATCTTATATTCATTGTATTGATGGATATAAATTAATTCAGCTCATTTGATCCACCAAAATAGCAAGTGTATGATGTATCAACCTTTAAAAACCTTAGCACCAACCATGATTATTATCGCAGCCACCAGGGGTTCCATAGTCAATCAACATACTGTCCCAGCAACCACCAAGTGTAATTGCCACCAACATCACCTTCTTCCCCATTATGACCACAATCACTGCATCCATAATGCTGCAACCGCTATCTAACATACTTATCATCCATCAATAAAAATATATTTTATTGTTTTACCAGGCATCTACCTGGACCTCTTGCTTCATGCCACATTCAATGGCAATAAATCCAGCAAGAAATCGAGGACACTCCTCTTTCCAGGCTATCATCATGGAAGGTGGTCCTGATCATATACATTTGACAAAACAATCCCGTGCTGTTCGACAGATACTACTGCTATTGCTAGATGAGGTGCACGGTCTTAACACTAGTGGCCCAAGAAAAGGGCATCGTGCCAACTTTTGTAATGTGATCTTTGTGAAATCTAGATACCGGTCCTCCAGGGGACCATCAAACGTAGGGCCATGTATAGGCCTGAATCCACGATCTGAAGTTGCGACTTTTCCACTCTCCTGGCACTTTGCAGCTTTTGGAGCCTTCGTCCCGAATCAATACGACAAAAAGATGTAAAATCCCGATCAAACTCGCAGCTTTCACCACGAGTGACTTCTGTACTTTTTGCTTATGTTGGTGACAGAGTAATTGGCTTAAGTTCCATCCATGCTCGAACTTAACAGCTATTATAAACTTAGTATAAGTAAAAAAAAAAAAAAAACTAGTTTTGTTAGAACACCTTGCCTATAATTCTCATCAAAAAGATTCTAGCCTATAATGTCTCTATTGCAGATCTTTCAGTTAATCCGAACGATAAGTTCAGTTCAAAGACTGCCATGCTTCAAGGCCAGAATCCGGAGGTTCCACCGGTATTCTTGAGGGCAAATACTCTATAATTTTTTTTAAAAATTAAAAGTTGGTGGACCATGCCCCAAAGTATATGGTCCGTGATAATTAATCAGTTAACCATCTGGGTGACACGAATTGGCAGGTAGGTTTGCATCCTCTAAAAGTTCCTATCTTTGGTCTCTTTCATGGATGTCTGGGCGCCTCAACCAAGTAATAAGAAGCCCCGCCAAAGAGAATCCAACTCTGTTACCACTAAAAAAAAAGAGAATCCAACTCCTTTTGTTTAGTCACATCATATAGAGACAATACAGAGATGGGTGCATTTCTGGCTGCCCTTTTTATACATGGTGGATGCATGAACTAGCACATAAATCATTGTTAGATTAGAGCTTATGTATGACTCACAGCTTCTGATTTGTTACTTCATCTCCACTCCAAATTAGAAGCTCGGAAGGTTGAAGTCCTCGTGCTCTTTCTCACATTTTGGTGCTACCTTTGAAGACTATATTCCAGACCTCTGCTTCAGATGTTTTTGAAGATTCATGGTCTTAATCTTGCTGTTCTGTCATATCTGACCTAATCGGTCTCTGGTTTAAACACAGTTTAGAAGCAGAAATCACTCTTAGACGACAACTGTTGTCTTTTTTTTTTTTTTTTTGTCTGTACCAAAAAAAGACAACAACTGTTTCTGTTCCCTGTAAGCATTACTTTGTACATAATTGCACGTTTCACACAACAAAAGCTGGGTGCCTTTATTTTAGTCTCCCTTTTCATCAAAAAGCATTACGGGCTGCCTTTGGTAAGTTAATTTGCACTCATTAATGGGTGTCCAAGATGGGAAGGGCGAAGGTTCTCTTGTGACGGTACTACACAAACCAGGCGTACCTTGTTCTTCTGTCAAATTATACGTTTGATTCACATACGGGATAATTTTACAACTTCCAAAATTGTATGGTGTTCAAAATAAAATAAAATAAAATAATATATATATATATTCAAATTTAAACTCAAATTCGATCGTATTAAAATTGGACAATAAAGATTCTACATCAATGATTCAAGCTATTAGATATGATCTAATATCTCAAAATTGCTTGCATACAAAAAATTATATGATCTAAAGACTCCTAGTTTATGCGATCAAAAAATATATATAATTTAATTTTATTTAATCTATTTAATTTTTGACTACCTGATGCATAGATTAAGGTCTTCAAATTATATATATATATTTTTTTTGTATAAATAGTTTTGACTTAGTAGATCATATTCAACGATTTGAATAATTGACGTAGGATCTTTATTATAGAGTTTTGATCTAATCTAATTTGAGTCCATATCTAACTAATTTGATTCTAATCTAGCTATATATATATATATATATATATATATATATATATATATCCATAATGCATAAAAATTTCATAAGTTACTCATTAATATAGTGAAGTTCACGTATAATCTGCAAGTACTTTGAGAACTTTGAACTGTTTTTTTGTACAGAGTGAATTGAATAGTTGTCAACCAAGTAAATAAATAAAAAAATGAATTTATTAATAATTTGGAGAATATTGTTAATGTATATTACTTATCAAATAGGCAGTTTCTAAAAATATAATACTACTCTATGATTTTAACAGGTTATTTCACTGAAGGAAAATAATATGGAGCGGCCGTTGGATGGCGTGCAATCCATGGTGTGGTAGGGATAAAATAGAATATGTGGTCGTAGAAAAGTTGCTAGCTTCTTATAAACTAAATGGACCTGCGTAAATGGCATCAATTCCTTGTTGGTTGGATAGGTTATGTGTGAGGCAAGCACTCCATTAATAACAATACTATTTAGTAGACTTTGGCACATATAATGCAAATAAAAGAACAAAAAAAATAAGGGACCGGAGAAGAAATGAAGTGGACGCAATACATAAACATGACCCTAAGCCTCAGCATAGAGAGGATGATTGGGAGTCCATTTCAAGACTATAGACAGAGTAGTTCAGAAAGGAGAAAAGAAAAGCAACTATACGTCATGATTGTTAGGTTGTCTTGGTGGTGCTCCCACCACGATATTATATATACACGCGTCAGGCACGATTGATTTTAAATTATTGGATTTTTTTTCTCTATATCATGTTGAATATTTATATACATATTAAAATGTATATTAAAATAACAAATAATGCTGATAAACAAGTGGTATACCTTAGCAAGCAGACAACTAGTCACAAGGTCACTATTAAAAAAAGGACTCGCGCCTGGAGATCCAAGGAGTGTATCTATTGCTCATCAAATTGGATTGTTCCGCTAGAAAGTTTTTGAAACTCCAATGACACAATATGATGCTGAAAGTTATTCCCAATAAGGAGGGGTAAAAAAAGGTCTTGGAGTGTTGCCTAATCCAATATAGCAATCGATGGGGGAAATTGAATACATCACTCTCAATGATTTGTTAGCTCATTGATGAAATGACCCTATCACCAATTAAGCTGGTCAATGGACTAGATCAAATCTCAATGAGGTGCAGAAGTTTAACATGATATGACCTAAATACAACTTTATCTAACCTAACTCGATCGCTACCTAGCCTAACTTATTTTGACCTCCTTCACCCTCCACTTTCTAGATTTCTTGGCAATCACTATCCATCTAACTTTCTAATGATGATGCCAAATGGGATGACTAGGGTGATGAGGAGGGGAGGAAGAATTAGCAATAGAGAGATGGAAGAGGTGGCCAAGGAGGGGAGAAAGTGAAGAGATAACAACACAAAGGAGAAAGAGAAGGCTATGTTAAGAGGGATCTAAAGCGGGGAGGTAATAGAGAAGAGGTTGGAGATGGGACTATTGAGGTGGTTTTCCTTTCTCTCTCTTACTCTCCGTAAGATCAAGATCAGGCTCTGAGTTGGTGGGGTCATGTTTATTTGATTTATGTTGAGTTGGACTCAATCGATCTGAGTTATATTTATGTCAGATTGAGATAATCTTACACTTAGGGTAAGATTGGATTTTGAGTCATATCACATTAGTCTCGACCCATTGATAGGCCTTAGGACCAATCGCTTAGTAATTACTTGGAGGACAAATTGTCATGCACTCTGTGGGACTATGATCATAGGTTTTGGTTTGTGCAATATATCAAAAAATATGAAGTGGAAATAGAACAAATAGGTGAGTGCATGTACAACTTGAAGCCTCATGCACATAAGATTGTCCTGAGTTTTATATGTGTGTCTATATATATATATATATATACATGTTAATGACATTATAAAGAAAAAAAGGATCGATATATCTATGCTTATTAGATGTCATTGGTGGTGCATCAACCGCTACCAAAAAAAACAAAAGGTGTAATTGGTGTTAGAGCACCGATCACAGGTTGGTTTCTATATCTATTTTGAGGAGACGTGTGTTTGTCCATGTGGAGCCGAATACAAATTTTATGCACGCATAGAAATGCTAATTAAACTAAGAAACGATACTTAAAACCAAAGGGTGGAGAAATGGTACTCCAAGTAACATTGATTTAGAATCCCACTTGCCTCTGTTCCATCCTAATCCTCGATGGTTCTCCCTTAGTTTAGCATTGCTCTGAGCTCCGTGACATTTTCCGGTGTACCATCCATCCAAGTGGATACGACCGCACGTGCAACCGCATGTTCCTTAACTGTTCATGCCCAATATCCGGTACTTAGCATCCTCAACCACCTCGTATTCATACGTTCTACGAACTAAACATTACTCCACAATAATATGAGAGAGAGAGAGAGAGAGCGCCAAATGCTGTAATGCATGTTGTTGCATGCTGCAGTACGTTTCCCTTCCACACTGACACCTGATGCCAT